>NC_057812.1:140367569-140634255 GCF_018294505.1 Triticum aestivum
GGGAGGATGGGCGTACGGAGGCCCACCCGTGGTGTGGCGTCCGTTGGGAGGGGGAAGGGGGGTGGGGGAGGTCGTGCGGGCGTTGGGAGGAGAGGGGAGAGGTCGTGCGGGCGTGCGTTGTTGGAAGTGATTTTTTTTGGTGCAGGTTAGCGAGGATGGATGGATTAGTGGCTTAATGTGTGGTTTGTTGTGTTAAACACGGAAGGATTATGGGCCATCAGATATTATAGATGGACGGATAAAATTATTTGGATCTGCCCATCTCTTTCTTTTATAGTGGTAGTAGATAGATGAACTTAAGCGCTCCGAGCTGTCTGAAAGTCTGCCACCTACCTGTTGCAGTTTTTGTTCCGTAGAATCCCGAGGTAGATAATTAGGGGTTTGTTGACCCTTCCACAAAGCTCATTTTTTTCCTTCTTAACCGCTTCAGCCAGAATTTTACAGTTAACCTTAGCAATTAAGCGATCCATGGATCACTCATCAGATGGTGCTCACATCCCATCTCCCAATTTGGTCGCCTGCTGTTACAAAGAGGCTGGTTGTATGCGCACCATGACACTGGCATGTGGGATCATGCTGCCAAATTATGTGGCGCTTGATTAGGTCAGGATTCAAGATCTGCCCAGGCGTCGACCTGTCCTGCATCTGCCTGCATGAGGCAACAACATATTAGTAGAATCTCACAGGTATGTGGTGATGTACAACCTGCCACTAGTGGCTTACTAAATCTGGTGGTGCTTGATCAGAGCCCAGCTGCTGCTGAATTCAGATGGGATCCCAGTTTGCAGGTTTTCGTAAACAAACCCTCCTGAGACAGCCGCTCGATTAAACATTTGCAGCACTTGGGCATAGTGCAACATTTGCGGAAAGAATCTGGTGCTTGTGACAGCGATAAAAAACGTATCCAGGAGAGGAGATCTGGCGAGTAATATCAGGCGGAAAAAGAAAGCGTCGTCTAGCGGACGCCCGCTTCCAAACCGTGCTGCAGCGGCGACGACGCTGACGGAAATCGACGGGAACGCGGGAAAGGAAATGCTCCCAGGTCAGGTCAGGTGCGCCCCTCTTTTGAGCCGATGCGTGGTACGGTTCCTTTTCGAAAAGGGGCGCTTTATTACTTAAAAGATTTAAGCGTACATCCGGCCTCTGCATGATTAAGATGCACACAGTCAAATAAGATTCTAGTCGTTGCTATCGTTCTCCTTTTTGTACGTGCATTTGCCTCGACGATGTCTGCTGGAATTATGTGTGATTTGCTTCACGACCTCGACGTGAACGACCGGACGCCCGCCCCGGGGAGACCTCGTTCGTTGCTTTGCTTCCTCCACCGTGGATACGCAACGTCGTCGGCCCGTCACCACGGGAGAGAGCAGAAGGGCGGCGGATCCCATTCACTCCGGCCGTTCAATGTCTCCAATCTCGGGCGTTTGTTTATCGGGACGTGGCGCGCGGCAGGAGGAGGAGGGCAGGTGCGCGGGGACCGGGAGGTGGATGCCAAGCGCGCGTTCGTGCGGAGAGAGAGAGGGTCGTCTCGGCGAATCCGCTGGCGGCGCGACGCCGGGCGTGCTACTGCTCGGTAGGGGCCGGCGGTCACTTTTCTGTTACGAGTCGTCCGTCCGTCCGTGTGGTGGCGGCCTGTCAAATGGCCGACCTGCTGAGCGGAGGCGCATATGCAGCGTGGTAGGGCATGCCCAGGCGAGGCGTCAGCCGACTCTTCCGCGAGACGACAAAGGAGGGAAAGGAGAGGCTCACCAGAGGCCGCAGTGCGCCGTACGTCCGTCGTGACACGCAGACGGCGTGCCATGGCTCGGAAGCGCAGCATTGCCGCCTGGCATCGAACCCATGCTGCTCGGGTCGATATGCACCGACGACCGGTCCGATCGACGGCGCTTCTTCTCTGCCTGCGGCGTCTTGTCTGCGTCGTCCGTAGATACTCCCGGGCGGCGGCGGGGAACGAACCCATCGGCCGCACCGCGTGAGGGTTTTTTATTTCCAAATTCCAAGGTTTGCTCACCTTGTCACGACTCACGACGGTCTATCATCTCAAGATCGGAGTACTCTGATTCGTCGCCGGAGGGAGCGCATGAACGGTTGGGCCGATCCATCGATGGGGCCTCTCGCACTCGAGTGCAACGTCAAATTTACGGAATCTGTTACGATTAGTCCAGCAAAGGTTGATTAGCTGCAAGCTGCTAAGATTGTACCATGTCATGAACCAATCATATGAGTTAGTGATCCATGGTCTAGCTATGTAGTAGTAGTACTAGTATAGTATGCCGCGCTAGAGTAGTATAGTATGTCCGATGCTCGCCTCTCAATTTCAGGCCTCCTTTTAACCATGGTGGCGCCGTGCACAAACAGAGCAAAGCAAAGCAGAGCACACCTCGTAAGCCGCAGCCACTTGGATTAGATTACTACTATGCTAATCTCTGGTACATGCACTTTGGTTAATTAGCTTAAGCGTCCGTCACCTTTGTTGGCTCACGTCACCGGTGGAGTGCTTGTGGTTGGCATCATGTCAAGTGGTTTTCGATCGGGGGGAGCGTGCGCTCGTGTGCCCCTCGTCCCCCGGGGCTGGGCACCACCACCGGCGGGGCGTCACCGGCTGCCGTGGATGGGGAGGCCGCTCCGTTTTATATTGTTTGCGTGCATGTCACCGATGTGGCGGGGGTGGGTGGGTGGCGGGACAGGGTGGCGCGCGCATCTTGTCTAGTGTTGGTGTATGCACAAGTTGGCCGGAGTAGTTTTGTGCCATATAGGATGGTATGTCGACATTATGCTGACACCTCCATAAAAAACGTTTGTGAGAGAGGACGCATATGTGTGAGTGGTGTGGGGCGAGGGCTCTTCAACTGTTGTGTGATGGTATCACCGTATTGTCTTTGAGCCATTCTACGGTACATTAGATTATTTTAGTTTGTCTATATAGTTTAACGGCCCATATTTAGACAATACTCCCGCCTGTCCTTTTTACTACGCGTATCAAATTTGTGTCAAGTCAAACTTTGTAAACTTTGATCAGATTTATATTAAAAAATATCAACACCTACAATACTAAATATATATACTATGAAACTACTCCCTCCGTTCCTAAATATAAGTCTTTCTAGAGATTTCACTATGAACAACATACGGATGTATGTAGATGCATTTTAAAGTGTAGATTCATTCATTTTGCTCCGTATGTAGTCTATAGTGTAATCTATACAAAGACTTATATTTAGGAACGGAGGGAGTACATTTTATAAGGAATCTAACAATATTGATTTCTCATTGTGAATATTGATACTTTTTTCTATAAATTTGATTAAAGTATAGATGCTTTGACTTCAGACAAAATTTGTATGCAGACTAAAAATGACCGGAGAGTAATTCATAATGAATTTTGTAGAAGGACGAGTTCTCGAATTTAGGTTGGCGATAGCTTGCCTTGGAGCTGTCTAGCACTGATCACAGGAGAGTTCTTCCTGCCGGTTGCCACCTCGGCACCAGCGTTCAGCCAACGAGCCGCCGGCTGCCACCCTGGCCCTGGCGTCCCCCATCTTTCTCTCCTCCGGTGTCTCCTAGGGCTGCCTGGCCCCCCAACAAGCAGCTGCCAGCGGGCATGTGAGGCAACTGCTAAAACTACGTGCACGACTGCCACATCTCAAAGGAGTGCTCGTTCCCAGTGGGTCGTGTTTGCTGTGGCGCGGAGGGCATCAGTCCGAGGGCTGCAAGTCCAGAACACTGTTAAAACTCCATCAAAAAGCAGTTTGATCCTGAAGCTTTGTTGTGTTCCATTGGAAACACTACGACACAAATTTCCTCCTCATATGGTTCAGGAGATTAGCTTGTAGCATGACAACTTAATGTGAAAGCATTTGGCTCTTCACCTTGTCGCATGACTAGCAAAGAAGACATAGTAATAATAATCTTGTAACTGTACATGACACAGTAAATATTGTAACGCGGTAATATTTTAATGTGACACGGTAAAAAAATCGATAACGCGTGAACTCACTCAGTTTGTTGAAAGAGAAATAATAATTCATAACTAGCAACATTGACCATTCGATTACATATACAATTTTTCACACTCATACGACAGTGAGATCATGTGCGTATCGAAATATTGTAGCAAAGACTACAAGATTTTGAGAAAATGGATATTTTTCCTCGCATGAAAATTGCAGGATGGAAGAGAACAACCTGCTACAGCAGGTTAAAGTACAAACGGAAATAGCTAAACACACCTCATGTTTGGTGCTCTTATAGCACCTAAGTGATAAGTTGGACTGTTGGAGCATCTTAAAAGAGCTCAAGAAATGTACTTTTATCATCTGCATATATTGCACTGACGTGTCCACCATCTATCGGGCGAACCCATATATCTATCAACCATCCCCATTCAAGATCCCAGTCCTCAATCACAACTTGATGTAAATATACATAAACTATTCATAGCATATGTTGGCTTCTAGTTCAAGGCAATTTTCCTAGGTTTACATCACCTGAAAGATAGGACCAGCGCAAGGCAAAGGGTGAGAGGAGTAATAAGATGGAGTGGCAACGGGTGGAACATAGCTATACGTGACGGGGAAAGAAATATTGTGTGTTGATTGTTGCTTGATCAAGGTCCCTGTCTTCCACTTGCAGCTTGCAAGTGGCTGCATTAAGTATTTTGGACGTGGACTCCATCTCAATGTCTGCATTGAGTATTGCAATGTGTATAATTATCTAGTACCGTATCATATCTCTTTGGCGATGCCACCGATAATTCCAGCCACTCGAAATGCGAGTATTGCTTGCCAACTTTGAAATGGTCATTTTTGGTCGAAGCTAGTCCATAATGAAACTTGCTAGTGAAGTATTTATGTATTGTCACTATGTTCGCATGTGGTATATATCTATGTTCACCCCTGGTTAATGGTTGCAGTATAACTCTATAGCATCTCTCTTTGCTGTAGGCAGACTTCTGTTGAAATTTGCACCAACATATAGTCTTAATTTGGATGTGACCCATGTGGATCCTCTACTGTGATATCATTGTAGGCCCTATTTGATAAGTTTCTCTGTTGCTTATTAGCTCGGAGCTTTAATACCTGAAAAGGACAAGATTCTAACTACCAACATTTTGAAAAAGGATTCCAACTACCCAAATGTTGGGTCCATTTCTTTCCACAAATGGGCTGCCCTTTCTCTTATTTCAACGGTCGCTAGCAGGCAATCGTTGGAAAAAATGGCTCCATCTCGTTAGGAGATTGATGGAGGTTCAGCTTTTCCAACAACCCGATGAATTACGCTGGAAGCTTACTAGGTCTGGAGTATTCACAGTTAAATCAATGTATGTTGATGTCATCAACTCGAGCTTCATTCCTACCTCTAAGCACGTTTGGGCTGTCAAAGTACCTTTGAAGATAAAAGTGTTCATGTGGTTTGTCCATAAACAAGTTATATTAACCAAGGACAACCTGACTAAGCGTAATTGGACAAGATCTACTAGGTGTAGCTTCTGTGATCGGGATGAGACGATTAAGCACCTTTTTCTTGATTGCCCGCTAGCCAAAGTTCTTTGACGGACAGTACACATTGCTTTCAATATTACGCCACCGCATACTGTTAGCACGTTATTTGGGGTGTGGCTTAATGGGATTGAGCCTGACTTAGCGAGACATATTCGTGTGGCAGTATGCATGTTGCTGTGGACTATATGGAATTGCATAAATGATTTGGTTTTTAACAGAACATCATGCATTCATTTTTTGCAGGTTATCTTCCGGGCCACGGCATTGATCCATTCGTGGTCGCTACTCACTTCGATGAAGGCCAGGGAGCATTTGGTTACTGGATCTATCCGTTGGGAGATGGTAGCTCGGTATATCTTCAACCGATTTGGATGGCGGTCATGTAATAGGATAGGCAATTTGTTTACCTATCTGTCTTTAGCCAGTCGGTTGTGGCGTTTCTTTTTTGGCTAGTTTGTCGTTCTAGCCTTTATGGCTCTGTGTGAGCCTTTCTTTACAGTTCGAGACTCTTAAGACCTTATTGAAACCTCTTTATTTGTTTTAATAAGAGGGCCGTAAGCATCGTTCTGATGCAGAGGCCGGGATGAACCCCCTTTTCGAAAAAAAAACAAGTGCCATCCTTTCAAACACTTTTTATCGTTGAAATCACACATGATTCTTTCTTTCTTGTTAACTTCCGAAGAGGGCCACCTTATTCGCATACTTCCTACGTAAAGCAATGGCAATTTTTTTTAATCACAAACTGACTGTGTAGGTCACCCTAGTCCCTAGATCCAAGATGGCATGATTCCAGCTCTGCATGCACATGTGTACAATCATACATGTACATCTCCAAACATAAAAATATACTTCATGCGCTTCTACATCGATCTATACGTATTCTAGTAGTGCAAGTAGGACTGTGTTTATAATTGTGTAGTGACTATAGTCAACATTCATTTAGATACCGGTGAATTCAACGCTCGCAAACTTGGAATATTTTGGTGGATGAGACTTGAACTGCCGAGTAGATTGTAAAATACTACTCCTACATGCCTACATCTCACGATGACTTTGGAGCAAGTTCCAAATATTTACCTATGGGTCAGGTAGCTTCGAGACCTAAAAAATAAGAAGATTTGCATTGAACCTAGCCGGCCTATGTAAACCTTTGGTCAAATCGTTTGCTTAGTTATATTTGTCTCATGGCAGGGAACCACGGGTGCAGCTGGCATTTTGCTGGATTTGAAGCTTTATAAATAGTAACTACTCATGTTGTAACAAGCAAAAGTTGACCTCGTAGAGTCCCAACTACTCATGTAGAATCGCTTACACTATACACTCTTGCCTCAAAACATAAGCACAAAACGTCAACTGTCAAGGCTGTACGCCACATTTTATTATACTGAAACATCTACAGAAACATGTGTCGTCCCTCCCGAGCCGCCCCCCGCGTGGGCGACCGGGAGGCCCCAGATCCCATCGCCGCCGAACCTCCCCCACTCCTACTCCTCCTCCCTCGCCGACGCCCAAGGGCGCGGCCAGGCGAAGCCTAGCCGTCGCCGGCAGCGGCAGGGACTCGGGCCCTCTCGCTCGAGCGGGGCTGGCGCGGGCCGGCGCCGCCGGGCCGGAGCGTGGCGGCGGGCCGGTCGCCACGGCGGGTGGTGGTGGCGCCTCGGCGATGTTGATTCCTCGTGGCAGGAGGCCTTGCGATCTGGTGCGTCGCGGCCACCAGGGACGGCGGCGGCGTGTCCGGATCGGTTCGCGGCGACGCGGCCGGATTACTAGTCGGCCGTCGGCACGGTGGAGGATGCGAGTCGTCGGCAGCTGGGCAGATCCGCGGGATTCTATCCTTGTCTGGCCCTTGACAGCGCGGGCAACTACATGGGAAACCCTAGATCTCTTTGGGATCGAGCGATGGCGGCGCTTCTGCGTCCTAGTCCCTCTTTAGGGCATTGTTTTGGAGTTTGCTCCGGTTGAAGAGACTAGCGACGTCGGCGGCGCACGTCTGGTGGAACAACTACCGATAAAAATCACGCCGACTACGGTCATGGCGGACGATGGCGGCGTCTTAGATGTCGTTCCCTTGTCGAGGCATCGTCGTTACAGTCTGCGTCTTCAGGCTCGGGATGCTCTGGGGGAAACTCTAGATCTGGGTCTTCCGGATCGGACAATGATTATTTCCCTCCTGGGGGCATCGTTTTGGAGTAAGTGCTGACTGGGCGGATGGTGGAGCGGTACTTCATCTCACACATCGATGGCGGCGGATATCGGCGGCATTGGCGCTGTGGAGGCTCGGCGTCCGATGCACGGAGATGGACTCGCGCAGGAGGAGGTTGTTGTCTGGCGTCATGGTGACGTCGATGGCAGAGTGGCCAGACAAGGTAGAAGCCTCAATATGATCTGAATACGGACCTATGGAAGATGGCGACGACGACACACAAGTGCGTCTGACCGGATTGTGCCCTAGACCCGGTATGTGACTCGGCTGGGGCTTCTGAATATGTTTCGGCTTCCGGCTTTTGATGTTAGGCTTAGGTGAGTGGTTTGGGTAGTGGCCCAGCCAGCACCCCTTCATTTTTTTGAATAGGAGTAGCGGCATGTGTTGCCAAGATGGTAGATTCAGGCATATTATTGTAATACTTTGTAAGGTCCTCGAGAATAATCAATAAAGTGGTCGTATGTATCTCCCAGATGCAGAGGCCGGGGTCATCCTCCTTTTCTAAAAAATCTACAGAAACATGTACAAGCACTGTCAATTGTCGAGGCTACACGCCAATAATCCCATACTTTCTTGCAAGGAAAAGATCTATAAGACATGCTCCACTTTACATCTTTTTTTTCCAACCATATACTTTTTAGAAGCTGCATGTATCAAGTTGTTGACCAAAAAAATCTTAATTAATGACAAACAAAACAAGAAAATTTCATAATTATAATAAACTGTTAACATATAGGCCTGTTTCGATCACGCCCGCGTCAGCCCGTCAGATCAGGCTCGCCAATAAATTGGCGAAGGATTTCGTCACCTCCTCGCGCGGCTCGTGTCAACGTGCAGGCCCAATATGCCGGTTTTGTTTTTTGAAATTTTGTAGTCACTCCTAGATTTGGTATTATTTTCGGTTTTGGACTAGAGAAGTACTTTGGTATTATTTTCGTTTTCTTGTAGGCACTCACCTTCCTGCGTGGACTGGAGAAGTTTTTTTTTCTATTTCTATTTCATTTTTTCATTCTTATTTTTGTTTTCCTTTTCTTTTGTTGCTTCATTTTGTTTTAAATTTACCTTCATTTATATTTTTGCTCTTCTATTTTCTCTGTTTTTTCTCTCTTTTTTCACCTTTTCCTTTTTTCTTATGTTCTTTCTTATTTTAATTATTATTATGCGAGTGGTACATGTATATTTTCATATGATAAATGAACACATTTTCGGAAGAGATGATTTTTTTTAAAGCATGAACATGTCTTTAGATATATATGAACATTTGTTAACACACAAAATACTTTTAAAAAAGTATGAACAATGCAACCGTCACTGTTAGAAATGCTAAACCAAGCTCATAATTGTTTTTCGTGCATGTAAGAAATGTATATATGTTTCATTCAAAAAATATTTGCAAAAAGAAGCGTCCATGTGCGTTGTAAAAAAATCTCAGAAAAGATGTTCATATTTTGGAAGATTAATACTGAAAAAATGGTTGGGCCGATGGATGGGGATTGTACCATGTCATGAACCAATCATATGAGGTAGTGATCGATGGCTTAGCTAGTACTTAGAGTAGCATAGTATAGTGTGCCGCGCTAGAGCGATCAATCAGCAACCACATTTGCTTTGCTTTAGAATCTGTTCGATCGACCAGGTTAATTAGAATGCTGGAGTAAAGTGAGAGTAGGGCACGTAAAGTAGACGATTAATTCGAGCAAGTTGGATGGTATGCTTTGCGCCCTAGGCTTTGATCGATCCATGCTGCTCTCTCTCAGGCGAAGCATAAAATACAACATTGTTCCCTCTGGCGGCACCAGGAGGCCAATCCGGACGCGAAACGTACGTGACCATGCCATGATGCCACATCCACCAGGACACGCTCGCCTCTCAGTTTCCGGCCTCTCTTCAGTGCGTGCACCAATACCTCGTAAGCCGCAACCACTTGGATTAGATTACTACTATACTTATTATCACTTTGGCTAGCTAGCTTAAGCATCCATCGGCTCTGTTGGCTCACGTACTGTCACCGGTGAGGGTGTTTGTGGTTGGTATCATGTCAGTGGTTTTCGATCGGGGGCAGCGCGTCTGCGCGTGTGCCCCCGTCTCCCGGGGTCTGGGCATCACACCGGCGTCACCGCCTTGCCGTGGATGGGGAGACCGCTCCGTTTTATATTGTTTGCATGTGTGTCATCGATGTGGGCGTGCCCATCTCGTCTAGTGTCGAGGTATGCAAGTACGTGTGAGTAGTTTTCTGCCATCTAGGATGGCATGTCGACATTTTGTTGACTCGTCCATACAAAATGTTTGCCAGAGAGGACGCGTATGTGCGGGCGCTGGGAAGCCGGGTCTATCTTACGGCATCTTCAAAGCGGGCACTCAAATTTTCCGCAAATATATGAACCAAACTGTTTGGATGCAGTTTGCCATCCAACATCGTCCTGCATCGGTCCGTGGACTAATCTGTTTTGCTACAAACTAAAAGCAAACTGGGGGCTTTGCGAGATTACGCACCGCCGTCACACATGACTTTGACACCACCAGATAATCCAAAACCCTGCCTGGACCGTATCTCCATCCTTCCTTCTTTCTCTATGTCCGCTTCCTCCCTCATCGACGCCACCGCTCTACCACCCTGGCCGTCCGCTAAGCCCTTCCTGGGCCTCCGCGACCTCCACCGCTACACCCAGTCGCCACGCCGCTTTTCCTCCACCGCCGGTCCAAATCTCTCGTCCGTCCATCACACAAACACCATCCGGGGCGTCACCACACCACACAGCTAGCATCCAACATATTTTGAACTACTGTATTTAAAAACTTAGTTGGATTGTGATATATAAAATTAGAAATACTATCACATTTAAGAGGTCTGTTTCGGTACCCCCCCCCCCCCTCGCTTAACGTATAAGGGCATTTTGGGCATACGGTGCTTAACCACTACTAGGGAAAAACCTATACACAGAATCTTACCAGTAGTGCTGTACAAAATCAAACGCTACTGCTACTTAGTAGCAGCGTGCGTAAATAAACCGCGCTACTGCTATGACTTTTGCAGTAGCGCGTACTGGCGAAAAGCGCTGCTGCTATGTTTGAACTGGGCGCGCATGACTAGCCCAACCTAGCAGTAGCGCGTATACTGGCCCAGCGCTACTGCTACTCTCTTTAGTTGCAGCGCGCTTACGTGTAAGGCGCTGCTGCTACCGGAAATAAAATAAAGTGAAAAACAAGTAGAAAAGTAAATGAAAATGGAAGAAATAGAAAAAGGAGAAAGGAAAAAAATAAAATATAAAGAAAAATAAAAGAAAAAGGGAAAAAAGGATAAAGGAATAGTAGTAGCGGGTTTCAGGAAACGCGCTATAGCTAACTTAACTATAGCGCATTTTCGGAAACGCGCTACCGTTACGTTTCACTTAAACAACGGTTCCCCCCCCCCCTCGGCCCCTCGGCCACCACTTCTTCCCCAAATCCCTCGCCCTCGCCGCCGTCTCCCCAATTCACCGTCGCCCCACTTCGCCGCCGTCTCCTGCCGGCGTGGACGCCCGCAACCTCACCGTCTTCCCCCGAGGCCGCCGTCATACTCACCGCCGCCGCCCGAGGCCGCCCGAGGCCTCACCGCCGCCGCCCGAGACCGCCCTCGACGTCACCGTCGGCGCCCTCCACCTCATCGCCGCCCGAGCCCGCCCTCTCCGCCCCTGCCTCCATCACCGAGCACCTCCCCGCCACCGTCTCTCCCCTCTCTGTAAGTCCCCCACCCCTCCCCGACTCATCTCTCTCTGTATTCTAGAGAAAAAATTAGTAGAGCAAAAGTTTGTTTATAGCAAAAAATTTAGTTTAGAGCAAAGGATGTTAAGTAGTAGATGTTAGAGCAAAAATTAGTTTAGAGCAAAAAATTTGGTTTACAACAAAAGTTAGTTAGGGCAGTAGGGTTTAATTAGGATAGATGCTTCTTGTATAGTATATAGTGATACTAGTAGATGTTAATTAGGTTAGGGCAATAGTGGTACTAGTAGATGTTAATTAGATATTTTTCAGTTAGGGCACAAGAGTTTTGCTAGGTTAATTAGGTTAGTAGTGCTGCTAGTAGTATTGGTACAGTAGGTTAATTAGGTGATGTTAAATGAATAACCTAAATGAATGAAATTAGTAGTTAACTGAATATTTTTTCCTTTCATCATTATAGAGCACTAAAGTTAACTGAATTTTGTTCTATTAGTAGTTAAATGAATTTTCTTCTACATTGTTTGCACATATGGTTGCTCGTGTATATTTGGACACTGTTTGCAAGGAATGATGCTTAGTGGCCTATGTTTTGCCGGAATGTTGATTCATTTCTTTTCCAGCAAATTTCAGGTTCTTGATTTGTCCACTTTTTAGCAAAGCTCATGCCGAAATTTTCCGTGAATTTCGGCATGACTTGTGCTACAAACTAGGACATATCGAGTGCCCGTGATTTGCCGCACCGGGAAGGAGTCAACATTCTTGCAAAACAATAGGCCTTTTTTATGTCATTATTCATTTTATTAGGTCTAGAATTAATTGACTAGATTTAATCATAGGAAACATGGCTAGCAACGATGAAGGACAGGGTTCTGGTGATTGCGACGATGCCTACCGGGCGACAGACAAATTTTTTAGCCTTACCGATGATCAACCGATGTTATTGCTGGGCCCACCGGTGGCATCGGGGACTGAGACCGACACGTAGACCGGTGCTGAGACTGAGACTGGCGCTCAGACTCAGACCAGCATCGAGACCGGCGCTAAGACTGAGACCGACACTCAGACTCAGACCGGCATCGAGACCGGCGCTGAGACTGAGACCGGCGCTGCCTCGGGGAGCGGAGCCGGTGTAGAACCGAAAGCAAAGAGGCAACATGTTCCTAACAAACTCAGGACTACTAGAGTGGTGGTCACGGAGGTGGACGACGGCAATTTTGAGCCAACGGCGCCCGAGGAAGCGCGTCGATGCTACGGCAATCAAATAGGCTGCATCGTACGGACAACCGCCACCATCAACGATGAGAAACTACAGAAGATAGAAAATATGAGGAGCTCCCTCCTAAAGAAGTTTCACCAGATATTCTTGTTCCCGGGCCAGAATGAGAAGGATTATAAAGATCCAGATGAGGACCCGGCAATGAAGAAGATAAACAAACACGCCATGACCAAGTTTAGCGACGCGTTGGCCGCCTGGAAAAATCGAGTGAAAGCAAGGATCATCGACAAGAAGGAGCCCTACTCCGAGATTGTAAAGGATAATCCGACAATCACGGAAGAGTAGTTTCAAATATTCAAGGAGGCTCGCGAGGCCGAAGATGCCAAAGAAAAGTCTAAGTACATGAAGGGGCTTCAAGAGAGGAACATTGGGAGCCACCACCTCAGAAGCCGTGGTTACGGCGGAAAGATGTCCAAATGGGCCAAGGAGGACGCGGAAGCCGCGAGTCTGGGCATCCCAGACCCCTTGGCGGAGTTCAGCGTCCCGCAGGAGATATCGAGGAGTCCATCCCAGAACCTTCGCATGTCACCTAGATCCGGCGATGCCCATATTCTGCAATGGGCAAAGGACATAGGAGATATCAGGGATCATCGACTTCGAGCTGAGTTCTATAACATCCAGCGTGAACAGGGATGTTCTACGGAGAAGGACAAATGTCGCGGGAAGACGTCCGAACATGGATAGCCTCTCAGCGTCTCGACCTGAAGCCTTTCACTAGGCTCGGGGACTATCTCCCTGACTTGGATGGATGAAACGACATGTTGGGGTGATTGTCGATATATGACAATGTGTCCGTTTAGTCCATACTTTCTGTATGACAAAACTTTGAGTTATGCACGGTGAAACTTTATTTGTGATGTAATTAAACCGTCCTCCTCCTCGACTAGCGAAAATCACTCTAGTTAGGGCATTTTGGGGTACGATGAACTTTGTTATTTATGCTTATGATATGTTGTTTTTATTTTTGCCAAGTCTGTCTCTTTCTGTTGCTCAATTATATATGTTGCATATCATCGACTCATGTGATGATGCAGGTGCATAGATCATAGATGGCGAAGAAGTGCTATGCCAGGAGTATATATACGACAAGTGGCCGGAGTGTCAGGCCCGTCCGGTTTTCGAGCGACAGGCAGTAGTTAGTTTAGAGGTTCACGCTAATGCGAAAGAGGGATACGAACTCATGTTCTCAAAGTGATATCTCTTCTCGCGTATATCATTGTTTAGATGGATGACGATGTATTTGCATATCATTCGAGACTTGTATCGCTATTTTCGAGATGATGACGAGAGACCACTTTGTGTTGGATAATGATTATGATGATGACATGATTTGATGAGACTAATTGTATGTATATGCTATGATTATATTTGTATGTGTATGATATGCTAAAGATTATTGTATAAAGCCTTTTCAAATACAAAACAAATACAAAACAAATATGCAGGAAAAAAACTAATAAATAAACTAGTAGTAGCGAGGGGGGAAATTTAGCAGTAGCGCCGCATTGTCAGTAGCGCGTCCCAGCAAATAGAGCTGCAGATAATATCAGTAGCGCCCTTTTCCAAAGAGGGCTACAGCTATTCATGTATAGCAGTAGCGTGGGACAACCGGCGCTACTGCTATACGTTAGCTGTAGCGCCTTATTAGTAGCGCCGGTGCCCGCGCTACTGAGAGGCCCAAAACCGTCGCTGCTGGTAGGATTTTCCCTAGTAGTGAACGTATCCCGCGCCGTATGCGGCATGCCCATACAGGTAGAGCCGAGCGCACGGCTCGAGCCGATATGGCCGGCTCGCATCTACCCTCTCCCCGTCGTGCGAAACAAAAAAAACACGACCTGTGTTGATCACGCGGCCCGTTCCAACATCGCCCCGCCCCGCCGATCGCCGCCTTTCCCCGCCGATCTAGCCGTGATCACGCTGCCAATTCCAACTCTTCCCGTCCGGCCGATCGCCGCCTTTCCCCGCCGATCGCCGACCATTTTCCCCATCTTCACCCGGGATCTGGCCGGCGCAGACGTTGTTGGAGTCGCCCGCCGTACGTGATGTCGCCTCCGTGCAGGTCGTCACGGTGACGTGGCCTACGTGGACGTCGTCGCCACCCGCAACTCCGTGATCAACCTCTCCGGGAACGTCCTCGCTATCCGCAGCCACGCCAGGCCGGCCGAGGTGCACGTGCACGCCATGTAAGTTGTCTAGTTTGTCAAAAAAATTACATCTGTAAATAATTATGTGCAATCACTTGTTAGATAAGAAGTTGTTATCTGTATGATCGTAGTACATTTAATTTGATTTAAAATTGATAGATCAATTTTTATTATAATATTGCAGTGTTGGTTGTGAGATCATTCAATGGATAAAGAAACTGCATTTACGGATCTGTTTTTGGACACGAGTGAGTGGGATGTTAGCGATGGTGTTGATCGTACGAATGGTAATGATAGTAAAGATGATGATGATGATGGCAGCGACAATGAATCCTGGTCGTCGTACGATAATTTACCCGAGGAGGACTTTGAAAAGAAGGAGGAGGGTGCTTGTAGTGAAAACGTAAGTGTTGTGTACAATCTTTTCGTCGGATGAAGAACCATATGGTACTTACATGTGCATATGATTTTTTTATGTGCAGGAGGATATTGACGTCCAGAACGAGGAAAATCATGGTGTTGAATCTTTCGCGGATAACATAAGCCAGGTTCGGTCCAAAATTTAAGATGTCATTGAATAATAAAAACTTGTTAATGATAAGGTGAAATATTGTAGGCTAACTTTGATGGTTGGAGTGGTGATGATGAATATGAGCATGAGGATGGAGCTAATATGGACATTGAGAAAGCTGAAATCCAGCAACGTGCGCTGGAGACACAGTTGAAGGTTATGGGTATGACATTTGCATCACAATGGGAGGCCTACATGTTCTATAATAACTACGCCAAAGACCGTGGATTCAGTATCAGAAAAGATAAGGTGAAACGAGGAAGAGGACTTTCAACCACTGTTCGGTATAGGCGATACGTTTGCTCGAGGGCAGGAAAACGTCTCAGTAAATTTTTAAACCCGGAGGGCCGTACCCGCAGGCTAAGACCTGAGACTCGTTGTGAGTGTGGCGCACATTTAGTCGTGAAGTTGGACAAAGGACGTGGAGTTTGGTTCGTGGCAACTTTTATGGATGATCACAACCATTTGTTAGCTAGACCAGATGAGGTGGTATTTCTATGGTCACATCGAGTGATGGGAGATCACCAGATAGCTGAGATCTTGATGATGGAAGGAGCTGGGATCAGAAAGCATATCATCGTCGACAACTTCATTAGCAGGTATGGCTCGTATGATAAGTGTGGGTTTCTGAGACGAGACATGTACAACCTATGTTGCCGAGAAAAAATGAAGTTGATTGCGAAGGGTGATGCTAACACGGCAATCGGGATTATGAGGAGCAGAAAGGAGAAGGATCCAGACTTTTTCTTTGAGTACGTGCTTGATAAGGAGGACCGTTTGAAGAGCATGTTCTGGTGCGATGCACAATCGCGGCGGGACTATCAGTTGTATGGAGATGTGACTGTGTTCGACAGCACGTATAAGATGAACAGATATGATATGCCGTTCATCCCCTTTGTTGGTGTAAATAATCACCGTTGCACCACAGTTTCTGGTTGGGCCATTGTGTCCGACGAGACCGAAGCGGCGTACGTGTGGCTGCTCCAGACATTCTTGAAGGCCAATTGTCAGAAAAAGCCAAGGTCAATCATCACAGATGGAGACGCTGCAATGATACGAGCTATTCGGTTGGTTTTGGTTGATGTGTTGCACCATCTCTGCTCATGGCACGTGGAAAAAAACATGCAGAAGCACCTTAATTACAAATCGCTAAATGAGTTCAGGGCACTCTTGTACTACTCCACCTCTCCAGCCAACTTTGAGGCGAGATGGCACACTTTCGTCCATAAATGGAAGACTGATAAAATAGAAGAGTGGCTGAGTAGGATGTACAGGAAGAGGAGTCTGTGGGCAGCATCATATCTGTCAGATGGTTTTTTTCTGGGTATGCGCAGTAATCAGAGGAGTGAAAGCCTTAACTCTTGTCTTCACCTTCACTTGGACGGCGGTATGACTATTGTTGACCTAGTTGTGCATTATGAGAATTGCATAGTTCGACTACGTGAGAACGAGGCGCATGATGACTATGTTTTAAATCAGTCATTGCCACCATCACTCACAGAATATAAGGATATTGAGAAGTATGCTGCCGAAGTATTCACTCATTCCAATTTTTATATTCTTCAACAAGATCTGAAGAAGATGGGAGAGCTTGAGATTTTTGAGACGCTAGTGGGAGTTAACTGCCACACCTTCGTCGTGACATGGAGAAATAACCGCAAATTTCAGTTCAATGTGAATTATCGAGCTGAAAACTCTGAGAATACGATAGACTGCAGTTGTGGACGAATGCTTCGGAAAGGATTGCCTTGCAAACACATTCTGTATGTGTTGGTTCATCTGAAAATATCTAAAATACCTAGGTGTTGCATCCTTAAGAGGATGTCGAAAGTTGCGAGAGGTGGGCTGCCTGCACAGTGAAAGAGTGACATGTTTGGCTGGGGTTGGACAGGGGCAGAGCAGCGTGCTCGCTATAGTCAACTCAGTATAACAGGAGCTGAAGCTTTTCATGTTGCTTCAAATGATCCATTCGTCTTTGATGAGTTGATGCAGTGTCTGCAGAATATAATAGCGAAGAAAAAGGTCCCTGATAATGATGCTGTTGGTAGTAGAAGAAATGTGCATGAGGAGCCACGTCAGCCGGAACAACATGTTGATGTAATAGGTGATCCCGTGAAAGTTTCCACGAAGGGCGCCCCTAAACAGAGCACGACAGGGCGGGCAAAGAAAGATCCAAATGTTACAAAAAATGAAAGACCAAAATCATTTTTTGAGAAAAAACCCGGTCCTCGTTGTGGCATTTGTAAGAAAGAGGGCCATAGACGGCAAACGTGCGCTGAGAACGAAAAGTAAGTTTTACATTATTTTAATTATTTTTTGGTTCTCTCTTTACAATTGTCTAATGAGTTGTTTATAATTTGTTATGTAGAAACCGGGCATAAAGATGAAGTATTCTTAATCAATTGAAGGTACTCGCAATTTCAGTTTATTTGTTTAAGGATAAGAGACATGGCACTTTGAGTTTATTCTTTAAGCCACCTTGTTCGATGGAAGGCACTGGCACTTTTAGTTTATTTGTTTAAGGATTGGAGACATGGCACTTTGAGTTAATCTTTATGCCACCTTGTTCGATGTTATGAGACACGTGATTTCTGTTATTATGTGTGAAACATGATATATTTGTATGAGTGTGTTCCTGTTGTCATGACTTTGTCAACTGATTAATATATTTTTAATTTAATGTATGTGAAAAAAATATTTGAAAAAAAAGCCCAGCCGTGGCCGGGAGCGCGCACGGACAGTATACTACAATGCCTTGTGGGAGGCCTTTCGGCCGGCGAGCGGGGAGGCCACGGCGTTCAACAGGGCATTCATTAGTGTTCTGTAGCGAGCTTGTGAGAAGGCGAAGACGCGGGTATATAAACCGGTCGGCGCGTCTCTCCGCGGGCGAGGTGGGACTAAACATAGTTGGCACAACGCGCCAGCGTCCCTATCCGCACAAGAAGAGCATCGGCCCACGCGCCCGACGCGCGTCGTTTATGGGCCGACAGATCGCCATATTCCCCCTCGGGATCATTGCATGTGCCCGCTGGGTGGGGCGGGACGAGACCTCTGCCACCGGGCGCGCGGCTATCGGTCGGTCGGTTGCTGGGCCAGCAGACCCGTGCCTGGCGCACGGCGAATCGCGCCAGCCCGCACTAGCTGGACTGCGCGGGCCTGCCACTGCCTCGTCGGATCCAGCGCCGCTGCTGCTAGCACAATCGACGTGGGAAATTGTGCAGGTTTTGTCCACATCGCGCCAACTTAGGACGGCGGGGATATTTTCTAATAAATAAATGACCACCGCAAGTAGAAACAACAACAGTACATATAACATCGCAGCCGCAAACCGATACATTTTAGGACAGCAAAAATATTACTTGCCCACACGCGTTTAAATGTTTAGTCTCACACGAAAGCGATAAATAAAACGTGAAAAATTGTCGAAATCTATCCCAATGCCATGTCGCACTACAATCGTTCAAAGTATCCAACAACGATAGGGAAACCTTCTACGGGACTAAAACCCTACCGATGCTAATACCTATTCGTTCTCTATGATTTTAACAATTTTCATCTTGACCTTCTCTAATTTGTTCACCTCTAAAAAAATAATTTCCGCGACAATACGTGGCCTTGACTCATTAATCTCTTTCTGGTCAAATTCATGTGTCCAGCGATCTCCGTTCCAGTATTTTATGCACCACATCACAAAAAGTTCACAAGACACTCTGCAATAAACATGTGTGATCAGCTTAGGATATAGCATGCACTTCCTTGTACTCATTTAACTTACCCATCGTTTTGTCTCGGCATTTTATACTCATTAATTGGCCACGATGAGACATCTGGAAATTTTTTTGATTCAAGAGTTGAGTTGGCCTCCATAATATCCTTAGAAATTTCAGCTCTCTAAAACAAATTAACAAACCAGAATTTAATGTATGACTCAATATTTTTCTGAATGCGAGTGTGAAAATTATAGCGTACCAGGGTGGCAATCATATTGTGAATTCTTTGGCTAATTGCGCCTTTAGAATTTGAGTCAAGAACTTGAAACTCCTCCTTGACGGTGTGCATCACTATGGTTATTCAATGATTATCATTAACGTGCATAGGAAAATACGCCTACATAGTAACCAAATGATGTTAGTGTAATTAAATAGTAATGTCTAATAAAAACAAATAAATATGAAAGCAATACCTTGTCTCGTCTGAAATACTCATCCATTACTCTTGCGATGACTTTTGTTTTCTTTGTAACATGTTCTGAGTCTAAATCATTTACTGACTTGGTCTTTCCCCTTGCCCTACTCAACATAAATTTAGGGAACCACGTTGTTGATATGTAACGATCAGAAAAATCACGGTGTTGTAGGTGTTTACAATATGCATTGATGATCTGCATACATAAACAAAAAAATTCTATCAACTTGTGAAGTACAAAAGAGAGATTTGTTAAAACCAAACTCATACTTACAGCGCCATGCAACCATTTAAACGTCAGGACATCGTGAAGCATAGATGGCGTGCATATGTCCCCATCTGGTGGCGGCATATCGACCACGGTTCGATGTGCATGCTTCTTTGTCGATGCTAGAGTCTCAACAAAAACTCTGGTTGCCTCTATGTGATCCGGAGTCATATTAAGAGAACTTGCTAGAATTGAATGTGGTGACGATGCAAACAGATCTAAAACAATGCAGCTACAGTCATTAAAAATAATAAAAAATTTACATAACGAGTGAATGAATTATAAAGTAGTACTTGACTTACTTTTTTTTAACACGTTTCTTGCGGGTAATGAGAATGTCGTAGGGGGATTGGCAATATTTCAACTTTTTTCTTTTGCGCTTACCATCATTTTCCTGACTGCCTTCACCATTACCTATGTTGCTCTTTGCCGGAAAACTCTCAAACGTGTCTTCGGACTTTGTTGGTGACAAAGCATCCATAGACTCACCAGAAATATCAGCATTCTGCGGGGTTCGGGACATAGACGGAAAGTCTTTTGTACGTACAGTTGATGCCGAAGATGGAGAGTTTCCATTATCGTCTATAATGAAAGGATCAGTAGCTTCACCTTTACCCGGTGTCGTCGCCGGAGCACCCGTGTCATCAACGGGCACGGAGGTATCATTGATACCCGTGGAAGATGTTGGTACCTTTACGTCGGTAGGTGAATCAATATTTGGCCAATATTTTGATGACTTGTACAGGCCATTCTCCATCCCAACTCCTTCACCTACATTATCAAATTCGTCATTGTTGTCCCTCTTATTGGGTTTGTACAGCACACCTTGCGTGTTCAACCTTTCCATTACCATCTACAAACACAAATGAAACACGATAAGTAGTTGAACAATTAAACCATGTTCAATACAACTTCTAAATTACCTGTGCACATCTTTCGGGTATATTGAGAACCTCCTTGTGAAGCAGCTTTATGTATGTCATCACACGGTCCATACTACAAGTCGTGTTCGATGAAACCGTGGACGTGCTTGGCTTTCTACTCCTGCCACCACCTTTTCGTTTAGATTTCTTCGTTTCTTCCTCTGGGACAGTCCCTTCACGTGCTACCTTAGCACATCTGTACTCTTCGCTAACGCAATTTTCAATCTGTACAACAAACAAAAAAATAAATTAAATAACAAATATAATTAATTACTATGTGCAACCAATAAGGACTTTACTTATTGACTTACATTGCCGGTGCCACGCCCATGCATGTTGTCATAGTCGTCTCGCTTTTTCCCTTCCGTTTCTGGCCAGTTAAGCATTAGTGGGTATTCACGAGACAAAGGATCAAATGTATCCACACCAATTGGCTCAACTTTTTCCCAGTATATATACTACATGATTGTAAACACAACTAGTCAGACACATAGATCACATAAAAATCATATGTACATACAACTATTACGAAATGACTTGTACCTGAAAAAGAGCCAAGTTCCCGATAGGCCACTTGAATTTTTCAAGATCATCGACCGATTTTTTAATAGCATCCATGCACACCCCCAACGTGAAATCGTTCCAATTGTATGACTTGATAGCGTTCACGTCCTCCACCATTTTGTAATAACGATAAGGAACAAACTTGGTGGATTGTGGTGCTAAGACTGTACCCATAAGAACCCCAGTATGGCCCTTCTCACAAAATCATTATCATATGACTGAGTATCAACAATATTTTTTATCAACTCATCGATGAGGATTAGGCCTGTTCTTTTGTCTAGAAACCAATTCGGAAAAAAAATTGGCATCTAGTTGTACTGTTGCTATCATGCTACTGACATCATCACCCTCGTTACGTAGTCCGAATATGTCATAAACATCTTCATTAAGCACACCGATGCCGTCGGTATTTGACCGAATAATAAATCGCTTTCTACTACTATCATATGTTGTAATCATAAATTCCAATAAATTTTTCCTCATTTTCACTGAAGGAATTCTCAACATACTGTCCAAATTTGTGCCACGTAGCATCATGCGCTGTCTGGGTGTGAATTTTCCCACCAATTCGCACCACTTCTCAACCGTGCAGTACACATATCCCAATTCTTGCATTCTAAATAAGATGACAGTTATCTAACTAGTTACGAGATTCAAAAACATTATATATGGTTTAATACCATACCTTCCGGCGTCTCGACGTGCACCGGCAGCCCCCGTTGCCTAACCCCACCCAGTGTGGGTTAGTCGTGGCAGCCGCGCGCCCTCTGCCCACACCAGCGCGCTAGCTGACGGCCCGTCCTAGGGTTTAGGGTGCCGGCGACTTTGCCGAGACGGCACGGCCGGGCCTGAGATCCAAGTCGCGCGCAGATGCCGGATTGTATGGCCGCCGTCAGGCCGTCAGGGAAGGGAGTTGGGACGGCCACGGCGGTGCGACCGTCGGATCGGGGAGGGGTGAGGACGTGCGTGGAGGCGGCGGGGTTAGGCGGTCCTGGGGCGAGGTAATGGCGGCCTGGTTTCCATGCCATGCACGCACGTACGGCGTCATAGACGTGGTCACGCCATAGTGGGCCACTTGGTCCGTCCCGTAAAACTACTGCCGGCTGGCCCACGATGCATTTATTAAAAACATGCATTGTACGTTAACATTTCAGTTTAATACCACATCGCTAAGCCGGCGCGCCGTTGACTCCTTTATATAATTTTCTTTTGGTCAATGCACAAACATCTCAGTTTGTGGGACTCTATTTGGAGGATATGCAGGATCGATGTGAGTCTTCACCTGCTCTGAGCTTGTGAAGGTTCACATGGATCATGCATATTCTTCAAAAAGAGAGCCATTATCTCCGATGTTGTTTTAACGTCAGAAAATATTAATGCATTTTTTAATGCAATCATTCAATTTTTTTGCACACGCACTCATCATCAGGGCCATCATGCGTTCTTTTTTCGGACTCAGCCGGTGGACCCCAAACTTTTTGCACACGCACTCATCGACAGGTCCATCATGCGTGCAAGTTTTCATAATTTTCCGGCACCGTATGCATTTCCTATGGTTTTCCCCGTCAAACACACCGAAAACACTGACCGGGCGTGACGCAACGTGCGTTTGGTGTCCGACGTCGTTCAAATCTTGCGTGGGACCCTAAGATGGGCATGCCCACTGCCTCCCAAAATTGGGTGACGTTTCGTGCATGCCACCTTGTACCACCAATGCAACCGGCACTGATCGGATATGAACGATGTCAGCCCCGTACTGCATTCTCTTTTCGGACTCAGCCGGTGGACCCAAACTTTTTGCACACGCACTCATCGATAGGTCCATCATGCGTGCAAGTTTTCATAATTTTCCGGCACCGTATGAATTTCCTATGGTTTTCTCCGTCAAACGCACCGAAAACACTGACCGGGCGTGACGCAACGTGCGTTTGGTGTCCGACGTCGTTCAAATCTTGCGTGGGGCCCTAAGATGGGCATGCCCACTGCCTCCCAAAATTGGGTGACGTTTCGTGCATGCCACCTTGTACCACCAATGCAACCGGCACTGATCGGATATGAACGATGTCAGCCCCGTACTGCATTCTCTTTTCGGACTCAGCCGGTGGACCCTACACTTTTTGCACACGCACTCATCGATAGGTCCATCATGCGTGCAAGTTTTCATAATTTTCCGGCACCGTATGAATTTCCTATGGTTTTCTCCGTCAAACGCACCGAAAACACTGACCGGGCGTGACGCAACGTGCGTTTGGTGTCCGACGTCGTTCAAATCTTGCGTGGGGCCCTAAGATGGGCATGCCCACTGCCTCCCAAAATTGGGTGACGTTTCGTGCATGCCACCTCCTACCACCAATGCAACCGGCACTGGTCGGATATGAACGATGTCAGCCCCGTACTGCGATCTCTTTTCGGACTCAGCCGGTGGACCCCAAACTTTTTGCACACGCACTCATCGACAGGTCCATCATGCGTGCAAGTTTCCATAATTTTCCGGCACCGTATGAATTTCCTATTGGTTTCTCCGTCAAAGGCACCGAAAACACTGACCGGGCATGACGCAACGTGCGTTTGGTGTCCGACGTCGTTCAAATCTTGCGTGGGGCCCTAAGATGGGCATGCCCACTGCCTCCCAAAATTGGGTGGCGTTTCGTGCATGCCACCTCGTACCACCAATGCAACCGGCACTGATCGGATATGAACGATGTCAGCCCCGTACTGTGTTCTCTTTTCGGACTCAGTCGGTGGACCCCAAACTTTTTGCACATGCACTCATCGACAGGTCCATCATGCGTGCAAGTTTTCATAATTTTCCAGCACCGTATGAATTTCCTATGGTTTTCTCTGTCAAACGCACCGAAAACACTGACCGGGCGTGACACAACCTGGGTTTGGTGTCTGACGTCGTTCAAATCTTGCGTGGGGCCCTAAGATGGGCATGCCCACTGCCTCCCAAAATTGGGTTACGTTTCGTGCATGCCACCTCGTACCACCAATGCAACCGACACTGATCGGATATGAACGATGTCAGCCCCGTACTGCGTTCTCTTTTCGGACTCAGCCGGTGGACCCTAAACTTTTTACACACGCACTCATCGACAGGTACATCATGCGTGCAAGTTTTCATAATTTTCCGGCACCGTATGAATTTCCTATGGTTTTCTCCGTCAAAAGCACCGAAAACATTGACCGGGCATGACGCAGCGTGCGTTTGGTGTCCGACGTCATTCAAATCTTGCGTGGGGCCCTAAGATGGGCATGCCCACTGCCCCCCGAAATTGGGTGACGTTTCGTGCATGCCACCTCGTACCACCAATGCAACCGTCACTGATCGGATATGAACGATGTCAGCCCCGTACTGCGTTCTCTTTTCGGACTCAGCCGGTGGACCCCAAACTTTTTGCACACGCACTCATTGACAGGTCCATCATGCATGCAAGTTTTCATAATTTTCCGGCACTGTATGAATTTCCTATGGTTTTCTCC
Source organism: Triticum aestivum (assembly GCF_018294505.1). NCBI lineage: Eukaryota > Viridiplantae > Streptophyta > Magnoliopsida > Poales > Poaceae > Triticum > Triticum aestivum. Next base: position 140,392,384 of record NC_057812.1, read on the forward strand.
GTCAAACGCACCGAAAACACTGACCGGGCATGACGCAACGTGCGTTTGGTGTCCGGCGTCGTTCAAATCTTGCATGGGGCCCTAAGATGGGCATGCCCACTGCCTCCCAAAATTGGGTGACGTTTCGTGCATGCCACCTCGTACCACCAATGCAACCGGCACTGTACGGATATGAACGATGTTAGCCATGTACTGCGTTCTTTTTTCGGACTCAGCCGGTGTACCCCAAACTTTTTGCACACGCACTCATCGACATGTCCATCATGCGTGCAAGTTTTCATAATTTTTCGGCACAGTATGAATTTCCTATGGTTTTCTCCGTCAAACACACCGAAAACACTGACCGTGCGTGACGCAACGTGCGTTTGGTGTTCGACGTCGTTCAAATCTTGCATGGGGCCCTAAGATGGGCTTGCCCACTGCCTCCCAAAATTGGGTGACGTTTTGTGCATGCCACCTCGTACTACCCATGCAAACGGCATTGATCGGATATGAATTTTTTATAATTTTTTCCGTGAATTCAATTCTATATTAAGTAGTGTTTTTAATATAATTACATAATAAATTATATATTAAGTATTGTTTTTAACATAACTACTAAATAAATTCTATATCAAGTACTCTTTTTAAAAAAGGGTATTTTCCAAATTATTATTACTTCTAAATTATAACAAAAACCTCTTTACTATTATGAAAACTACTTTAGGCATTAATGCAAAACACATAAAAAAATAATGAACATTACATAAATTATTGAACATTTATACAATATGTAAGACTTTTCATTATTATTTACACAATACAACATTTATTAAAAATTTACTATTATTTTTGAAACAATAAACACATAACAAAAAAAAATGACACCGGGCGTTGGACGGCCCAGTGACTATGCGTGACGGCGCGCGTGGGCCGGTCCATTGAGTGTGCGCGCGGTGCGGGGGCAGGGTCGGCGGGGGTGACGACTAAAGTTTAGTCCCACCTCACCCGCCGAACGACGCCGCGACTGACTTATATACCAACCTCCCACCACCGTTTCGAACTCCTCTCATCCCCGCCTCGTCCCGCCACTGCCCCGTTGGCCTGTGCTGCAGGCCGTAGTTGGGCCGAAAGGCCGGCCCTTTCGCCACCCGGCTTGATCGGGCCGGACCGATTAAGCGCAGTTGCGGCATGCAAGCACAGGTGGGCTTTTTTTTGCATTACAATTTTATTGCCTTCTATGAGTCACGCGCGGGGGAGGTGGAAGGGGCGTTTTTTTAGTCCCACCTCGCGCCCCGAGGGACGCCACGACCGGCTTATATACCCGCATTCGCACATTGTTATATGAGACAGTTAGTAATAATTTGGTTTGACTTTACACTGCTAGCGGCGGCACTGCCGCACTGCCCGGTCAGTGTAAGCTCATTACACTGTCCGGGCAGTGCGGCCGTGTACTGCTAGCAGTGTAAACTCAAATCATATCATTACTATATGTCTTATTTTTTATTATTTGCCACACTATGCAAATTTCATAAGTAGTATCTACAATATTTTTTTGACATCCTTCAAATGAACCCAAATTACATTAGTGATATCTACCATCATATGTATAATGTCAATAAGAAATAAATTCTGTATTAAGTACTCTTTGAAATATAATTACTTAATAAATTCTATATTATGTAGTGTTTTTAATTCTATGTGAAGTACTGTTTTTTATTAACGGTCGTTTCCAAATTATTAGTTATAGCAATAAACTTATTAATTTATTTTTGACATCCTTGAAATAAACTCAATTTTTTTATAGTGTTCCACCATCATCACTAAGATGCATGCCAAGTTTTCTATCTTTTTTATCGCTTTATGAATTTTCTATAATTTTTCTGTGAAAACAGCACATAGCACACCCCAAACGTGACACAACATGTTTTTGGTGTTCAAATATGTTCAATTCTTGGATTGAATGTCAGGGTCACCATACCAACTCACTTGCAAAAGTTGAGGTCATTCCGAATATATCGAAAAATTGACCTCCTTCTCTGGAGACCGTTCGGGCAGGACTGAAGGACCCGTTCGAAAGGAGTTTTTTCTCGACATCCTTGAAATGAACTCAAATTTTTTTATAGTGTTCCTCCATCATCACTAGGATGCATGCCAAGTTTTCTATCTTTTTTTATTGCTTTATGAATTTTCTATAAATTTTTCTGTGAAAACAGCACATAGCACACCTCGGACATGACAGAACATGTTTTTGGTGTTCAAATACGTTCAATTCTTGGATTGAATGTCAGGGTGACCATACCAACTCACTTGCAAAAGTTGAGGTCATTCCGAATATGTCGAAAAATTGACCTCCTTCTCCGGAGACCGTTCGGGCAGACTGAAGGACCCGTGCGAAAGGAGTTTTTTTTGACATCCTTGAAATGAACTCAAATTTTTTTATAGTGTTCCTCCATCATCACTAGGATGCATGCCAAGTTTTGTATCTTTTTCATCGCTTTATGAATTTTCTATAATTTTTTCTGTGAAAACAACACATAGCACACCCCGGACGTGACAGAACATGTTTGTGGTGTTCAAATACATTCAATTCTTGGATTGAATGCCAGGGTGACCATACCAACTCACTTGCAAAAGTTGAGGTCATTCCGAATATGTCGAAAAATTGACCTCCTTCTCCAGAGACCGTTCGGGCAGGACTGAAGCACCCGTCCGAAAGGAGTTTTTTTCGACATCCTTGAAATGAACTCAATTTTTTTACAGTGTTCCTCCATCATCACTAGGATGCATGCCAAGTTTTGTATCTTTTTTATCGCTTTATGAATTTTCTATAATTTTTTCTGTGAAAACAGCACATAGCACACCCCGAACGTGACACAACATGTTTTTGGTGTTCAAATACGTTCAATTCTTGGATTGAATGTCAGGGTGACCATACCAACTCACTTGCAAAAGTTGAGGTCATTCCGAATATGTCGAAAAATTGACCTCCTTCTCCGGAGACCGTTCGGGCAGGACTGAAGCACCCGTCCGAAAGGAGTTTTTTTTGACATCCTTGAAATGAAATCAAATTTTTTATAGTGTTCCTCCATCATCACTAGGATGCATGCCAAGTTTTGTATTTTTTTATCGCTTTATGAATTTTCTATAATTTTTTCTGTGAAAACAGCACATAGCACACCCCGGATGTGACACAACATGTTGTTGGTGTTCAAATACGTTCAATTCTTGGATTGAATGCCAGGGTGACCATACCAACTCACTTGCAAAAGTTGAGGTCATTCCGAATATGTCGAAAAATTGCCCTCCTTCTCCGGAGACCGTTCGGGCAGGACTGAAGGACCCGTCCGAAAGGAGTTTTTTTTGACATCCTTGAGATGAACTCAATTTTTTTATAGTGTTCCACCATCATCACTAGGATGCATGCCAAGTTTTGTGGCTTTTTTTACTTTATGAATTTTCTATATTTTTTTGGTGAAAACACCACATACCACACCCCCGGACGTGATGCAACATGTTTTTGATGTCCAAATACGTTCAATTCTTGTATTGACTGTGGGGGTGGGCATACCAACTGACTTGCAAAAATTGAGGTCATTCCGAATATGTCGACAAATTGGCCTCCTTCTTCGGAGATCGTTCGGCCAGGACCGAAGGCCCCGCACGAAAGGAGTTTTTTTCGGACAGCCTTGAAATGTACCCACATTTTTATAGTGTTCCACCATCATCATTAGGATGCATGAAAAGTTTTCTAGATTTTTTATCGCTTTAAGATTTTTTCATAATTTTTTCGTGAAAACACCACATACCACACCCCGGATGTGACGTAATATGTTTTTGGTGTGCATGCATGAAAAGTTCTCCGGAGACCGTTCGGGTATGAGAGAAGGTCCCATGCATGCGTTTTGCGACTGATTTTTCTACAATTTCTGTGTCGATTATCGTCTCGTAACGTTGAAATGTATCTTTCCGTTTATTTTTTTAAGTTGCACAACTAACATCAAATTAAACATACGGATTTTTTTCTTCAGATGAGCGATTCCGAGTTCATTCATAATTCAAAATATTTTACATAACCGTAAACATAACCGAGCACTGCTCTTACATAACTTAGACCGAAATTTAAATAGAAACCCTAACACTAGACTACTCGTTGTCGCTGGCGCCAGTGAGGTCGACAACCGGGGCCATACCGCCGGCCTCTCCTTCGCCGTCGTCGCCGCCATCGTCGCCACCGTCGTCGTCGTCGTCGTCGCTGAAATCCCACCAGTTGTCTTCCCGCGCCTGCTGCTCCTGCACCGCCGCTATGGCCGCCAGCCGCTCTCGTTCCTCACGAGTGGCCGCCGCCGCCTCCTCCTCTGCCGGCCGGGCCAGCACCGCAAGTAGCCCCGGCGTGTCGTCGGGGTCTCCGTCTTGCGCGAGGGCGGCCTGCGCCGGCGGGATCTCGACCATCGCCGGGGTAGGGGGCGCCTGCTATGCCGGGGCAGTGGGGGCGCCTGGAGGTGCGCTGTGGCGGCGGCGACCATGGGAAGTGCCGGCCTCGCCGGTAATGTCCCCGACGGTGCGGCCGGCCACCGCGTCCCTGAACGCGCCGAGGACGATATCGAAGTTCTTCCCGCGCCAGAACCTGTGTCGGGCCCTCCGGCTGTACAGGCCGCCAGGGAACACGCGGAGCTACTCCCTCGTTGGCGGCGGTCCCATGGTTGGGATGCCGTCCTCCCCGATCCGTCATGGCCTCGGCAACTTGGCTGCCGGCGGCACCATCAGGCCGTACCGGGCCAGATCCTCCGTGTCGCTGATGGTCAGGCTCAGCGGCCAGACGCCGCTCGGCCACGCGCCCTCGTCGGAGTCGCTGGAAGACATTGTCGGCGAGGAGGGGGGATGGGCGGGCGAGGAGAGGAAGAGAGATGGGCGGGGCGAGGGATATGGCACGGCGTGGTGAGGGGCTGGCGCGGCCTTTTATAGACGGCGGGGGAGGGAGGTGGGCGGGCGAGCCATCGATGGCGCGCGCCCCGAGGGAGAGGCGGGCGGCTGGCAGCACGCGCGGTGGCGTGTGAAAGCGAGGCAGCGGCGGCGTGTGAAGGCGCGGCGCGGCAGCCGAGGCATCCCTGGCGTCTGGGCGCGGCAGCGGTGGCGTGGGAAGGCACGGAGACGGCAGGCGTGGCAGGCGATGCGTCGGTGGCGGGTGAAGGCGGGCGGGCGGTCGCCGCAGCGGCGGCAGCCGACTGGTCACGCCAACTGCCGGCCCGAGGCGGAAGGCTGGCGGCAGGCGCCCGGTCGCCGCATGCGTGGCAGTGGAGGGCGCGGACTACGAGGGTAGCAGGCGGGCGGTAGAAGATCAGCCGCGAGCAGTCGGCGCCTGCATGCACGCCGCCATTACTGCAAAGCAGTTAATTTCACGGCGATACGACCGTCCGCGTCACATCCACACGTACGCCCCACCGGTCAACGCCGACTTTTTTTTAATAAAACACGCCCTGCATCTAACATACTGGGCCCGTGGATGCTAACTGCTCGGCTCGGCTCGTGTGCTCACGGCTGCCAAGCGGCTCGGCTCGTCCCGCAGTCGCGTACACACAGGCGCGCGGAGTATCGGCGTGGATGCGCGGGGGGTAATTTTTTTTAAATAAGACGATCGTGCCCCTGGCAGCGAAGGGGTATGGCGGAATCTCAGTCCTTGATGTTTAAGGAGGGTGTACCGAAGCAGAAGTCCACATTTAAATAGTTTTTAATCATCGACGATTTGATATACCATTATTTTAAGCTCATGGACTTTAAGAAGGGGCGAAAGTTTTAGGGAACAAGGTTGGATGGCCGACTCCTGCATCACTGTCCGCGGACTGCTCTGAATCAATCCACGGACGGATAGTCGATGTTGGAGGCGCCCTTAGATCCCTTTTACGCACATCAAACCAGTTTAGATAGTTCAGAGTATGATGCCCTAGATTAGGCAATATGACAACATAATTTTCATAGATGTGCCCTAGTTATTGTACATTTAAGTGAGTGAATCAAGCACAAAGAGGAAAAGAAAAAAAGAAAAAGAAAATATCCACACGAATCTCGATGTAAGATCAATGACATACGACTTAGATGTGCAATACTTATGGCATATCTAGATGTGCTTTAGCAAAACTGATTTTCATACTATATTAATGCTTTAGAGACACCCATATTTCTATTAATTAACGCCCTAGATTATGGCGGGCAAACCCGTATTTCTATCAACCATCCCGATTGACGATCCCGTTCCTCAATCACAACTTGATCTAAATATACATAAGCAATTCCTAACATATGTTGGCTTCTAGTTCAAGGTAGTTTTCCTAGGTTTACATCACCTGAAAGATAGCAACAGGAGGGAAGAGTAACAAGATGGAGTGGAAACGGGTGGAACATAACTATACGTGACAGAGAAAGAAATATTGTGTGTTGGTTGTTGCTTGCTCAGCTCGAGGTCCCGGTCTTTCACTTGCAGCTTGCAAGTGGCTGCATAAAGTATTGCAATGTGTACATCATCTCACTGTCTACATTAAGTATTGCAATGTGTAGAAGTATCTAGTACCGTATCATATCTCTTTGGTGATGCCACCGATAGTTCCAGGCACTTGAAGTGTGAGTATTCCTTGCCAACTTTGAAATAGTCATTTTTGGTCCAAGCTGGTCCATCTAGCATGCTAGTGATGTATTACCTCGGTCTCAAAACTCGATACATCCGTATCTAGACAAATCTAAGACAAGAATTTTGAGACAGAAGGAGTATTTATATATGTATTCGATTTGTCTACATTTCACTACGATAGCATGTGGTTTATATCTATGTTTGCTCCTGGTTAATGGTTGCAGTATAACTGTATAGCATCTCTCTTTGCTATAGGGCAGACTTCTCCTGAAATTTGCACCCAACAAGTATAGTATTTGGATGTGACCCATGTGGATCCTCTACTGGAATGTCATCTGTCATCAGGGGCCATATTTGGTAAGTTTCTTTGTTGCTTAGCTCAGAGCTTTAATATCTGAAAAGGACAGGATTCTAACTACCAACATTTTCTAAAAGGATTCCAACCACCCAAATGTTCTGCCCATTATTTCTTTCCATAAATGGGCTGCCCTTTCTCTTATTTCAAGAGGCAGGATACTGTTTTTCCGTTGAGACCACACATGATTCTTTCTTTCTTTTTATAAAGCAAATACAGTAGCAAATTTTATAAATCACAAACTGACTGTGTAGGTCATTCTACGCGTCAAGGCGTGAATTGTGTATCCGAGATCCAAGATAGTACGATTGCGAGCTCTGCACATGTGTACACTCATGCATGTACATATCGAAACATAAAAATATACTTTCATATTCATACGCTTCTACGTCGATCGGTGATGAGGTATACATATTCTAGTAGTGCAAGTGGCACCGTGTTTATAAATGTTTAGTGACCAGTCAACATTCATTTAGATTACTGTTGAATTCAAAGCTCACAACTTGGAATATTTTGGTGAATGAGACTTGAACTGCCGAGTGGATTGTAGTATCATACTGAAGGTCTACATCTGACGATGAGTTTGTAGAATAGCAAATTGTAAATGGTTACCTCTGGGTCAGGTAGCTTCGAGACCTAAAAACTACTCATGTAAATGCTGGATTTAAGCTTTATAAACCAGTAACTACTCATGTAGAGTACTTAGTAACAAGCAAAAGTTGACCTCGTAGTATCCCATGTAGAGTCCCTCACACTATGCACTCTTGCCTCAAAACAAAAGTACACATCGTCAACTGTCAAGGCTGCACGCCACATTTTATTATATAGCTGACACATCTATAGAAACATGTACACGCACAGTCAACTGTCGAGGCTACACGCCAATGATACCATACTTTGTTGCAACGAAAAGATCTAATAACACATGCTCCACCTTACATCCAAAAAATTTCAACCGTATACTTTTTAAGAACTGCATGCATCAAGTGGTTGACCCAAAATTTCTTAATTAATGACAAACTAAATAAGGAACTTTCATTATTTAAAAACCGTTAGGCTATGGGTCTGTTTGGATTGTGCCCATAGTCAGCGTGTCAAAATCAGGCATGCCAATAATTTGCCAAACTATTTCGTCACCAGCATCGTGCGGCTCATGCCAACAAGCAGGCATAAAAGATGAACCAAGTGGATGAAAAATTAGTGTGGATAGAAAAGGTGCTCCGATCCAAACACTTGCTCATGCTAGCTCACCGCCAAAATTTAGGTAGGGCAGCCCGGCTGCATTGCAAACAGACTCTATATTTCGCTCTTTGGCGAGCAATAGCTAGCGCTCGTTAACAGAAACTCCACGCATGGGCTGGTCCAATATGTTTCTTTATTTGCTTTTTCGTAGTCACTCTCCTAGCTTCGACCCGAGAAGTACGTCGGTATTCTTTTTGTTTTCTTGTAGGCGCTTAGCCCTCCTAGGGTGGATTGGAGAAGTTCTTGTTTTTGTTTTTCTGTTTCGACTTATTTTCCTTTCTTTCCTTTTATTTTCCTGTTCTTTTGTTGTTTCATTTTTCTTCTTTTATTTTTCATTTCTCTTTATTTATTTATTTTTATTTCATGTTTTCTCCGATTTTTTATTTTCTTGTTTCACATTTTTCCTTTTTTTCTATGTTCTTTCTTATTTTAATTATTTTTATGGGAGTAGTACATTATATTATCATCCGATGAATGATTTTTTAAAGCATGAACATGTCTTTAAGATATATGAACATTTGTCAACATACAAACACATGACTTTTGTCTTTTGACATATTTAGAAATAATAAACCAATCACGTAATTTTTTTCCATGCGTTCAAGAAATGCACATATATTTGATTCAACAAATATTTGCAAAAAAGTGTACATGAGTAATAAAAAAATCAAGCAATATATGAAGTAAATGTTTAAAATTTATATTCATCAAAATATTGAATATGGAAAGAAATGTTCATATATCTCAGAAAAGATGCTTACGTTTTGGAAAATAATGTTCACTTATTTTTTTATAAAAATCATTTATCTTGTGAAAATATAAATATATTTTATCTAAAAGAACAGAAAAAAAGAGAAATCAAATATATGGAAAGAAATATGTCAACGCATAGGTAAAACATATTCATGCAAAAAAAATGTGTATGTAAAAAGGTTATGTTTCCATATGTTAAAACAAATTTCCATCCGTTCTTTTAAAAATCCATCCAAATATTTTTAAAAAAATTATATATGAAAAAACAAATGTTCATGAAATTTATTAAAATTTTCCATATGTTAAAAGAAATTTCCATCCATTTTTTAAAAAAAATCACACATTACTAAAAATACTCGTCTAATTAAAAAAGGGTTGGAATATTTTAAAAATTCTTAGGTAATTTTTAAAATATTTCCCGTGCAACTAGAAAAATGTTTTTTTATTAAAAAGGTATTTATAAAAATTATCTATTAAAATATATTCATACATATATAGAATATATTTTTTTCATGTTTAAAATAAATATATTCACATACTAAAAGGCATATATGAATCTCGTAGAAACAATACTCATGTGTATCCAAGAGGACAGAGGAAAAAGAAACAAAAAAACTAAATGTGAAAGGAAGAAGGAAAAAAGACAGAATCAAAATGAAAATAAAAAATAAAACCAAAAGGCAAACAAGTAGAAAAGGGGGAAAGGAAAAAAGAAACATAAATAATGGAAAACCAAAAAATGAAAAATAAAAGGAAAAGGGGTGGAAAACACAAATAGAAACTAAATAAATAAATAGATTATATTGTTTTACTGTGTTGGTTACGCTTCACGCAGTGGCGAGTGATCGACGGGAAAGTGGAAACCCACCAGTTCACACTGGAGCCGACGAGTGCTAGAAAATGAGAAAAACTATTGTTTGGGCCGATAGAGACAGGAACGACAGAGGGTGGGCGCTACCTATTACCCGCTAAGAGCGAGGCATAGACGCACCCAAATGATTGATCTTCACCTTCTTCATATTGGAATGGCTCTGCCATCAGGGCCTAGTGTGGGTCTACAAATGTGCTCCTTTAGTTGTATATCTACTGGTTATAGGGAAAGGGGTTTAGCGAAAGGATATATTGCATTCAATCTTTTTATGGACCCCTAAAAAATCAAACTTTTTTTAAAAAAATTGAAAAGGTAATTGTGTTTTTTTTTCATTCCAAACAGAGATGAAATATTTGCCTCATCTCATCAAGGAGAAGTTTGCAGAGCAAGACAACAAAGGCCAATACAAAGGGATTAATCTCTGGTAAAATAGCACTCAAGTGTTTAGTGCCCATAATGCTCCAGTTTCGATGTCATTCTTGATGGAAGGCAAGGTGGCGATGTTGTTGAAGAATAGGAACACTCGCACCAAACCTCCTAGGATGGTGAGGGAGTCCATGGCCTTTATGTGGATGCTGGTAATTCTCGACGCACAAAGTCGCCATGCCATGACTGTTGGTAGATTATTTCATGAGTTGGTGTCGAGGCCTTATAAGCTCACCACTCATTACTCATTGACCATGATCCAAATCCTTGAACTGTAGCAACATTTAAACATGATATGCGCCACCATCTCCAGCTCTCTCTCTCTCTCTTTTGAAAAGCTGACAAAGGTTGCATTTTAGGCAACCATGATCGCTCCAATCTATCAAGTGCCCACAGATCATCTTGTAGGCAAGAGGCATTTGAATTTTCATTTAATTTCTTATATGTGAAGCACGGATAGGCCATGCCGAATATGTGTTTGATTGAGCCACTCATCATTGGAAATGGAAGGGAAAACATAAAAGGCATGTTTGGTTACCCGCATCGTTTTTTACCCTTTTACATACTTGTCCCAGGTGGGCCTGGTTGAGCTAATGCAGGCAAAAAACCATCATCTACACTTAGTTTGATTGCCTGCATATAGGCTGCCTTTAGGGGAAAAAATTATCTGTCGCTTGGTTGCGTGCATTGGCTTGGCAGATGCAAATGCCCGGTGTTTGGTTGCATACAGGCAATGTGATTAAGAGTTAACACCTACACATGACACACCGAGGTGTGTGGTTGCATATAGGCAGTGTGATTAAGAGTTAACACCTACACATGACACACTGAGTTATAATAAAGTTCTTGGTAGTGTGCTCGCAATAGCACCGTCAGTGTAGGCCGAGGTAACCAAGAGGAACGGCGCCAACAGGGACGTCGTCCATCTGACAAGGTTGACAATTATACACAACACTAGCGACGACATGGCGCTGAGGCAGATAAAGATAAGAGGAGAAATGCAGTTTGACGGTAGCTTGTGATCAAGCTTTATACTACTTGAGCTCATAGATCAACAGAAGTCAAGAAGCTCATACTACTGTCACGGTATCCTCCTACCATTGATCGATCTCAGTATATCTATAACCTCACACGTACCTTGCATCATGACATTGCCTGAAGAGATTTGCTATCTGGTCATCCACCATTAGGGAGCACTTGTCGTCCACAGATGCAGAGGATGATGCCAATCCTTCAGCCAGGCATTCAGACACTGGAACCACGGCCATCAACAAACCGAATCCGACCAATTCCGATTCGGTTTCGTTCCGCAAACCAAGCAACTGGATGACCCAAAAAATTGGACACTCTCCCTCTTGTGCCACTTGAATCCCCAACAACCAAACACACCCAGTTCCCTTGCTTCCAAGCATGCATTGCCTTACAAAGATTATACAAACGAAAAAATCCCGTCGAAAAAATAATGAATCGGTCGGTCCGTTACAATCAGTACAAAAAACAACTGATCTCATCTGTTTTTATCTCACAAAAAGGTACAACAACAAAAAACAACTTTCTCTGCCGGCTATTTACACTGATGCACAAACAGGGTAACATTTAGCAGAGGATATGGAACAAGAAAGCCACTCGTAACTTTATATATTTTAACTTACACGGGCGCCTAATTCTGTAGATGCTGTCATTTGTTCGACCATTGGAATTCGATTTCCAGGTTCCTATTCGGACCGCTTTTGCTCTCCGGCAGCAGGGTGTACTCTCCGGCGACTGATCCCAGCATGACGACCCGGTCGATCTGGATCGTCACCTTACCAAACGATTTCTGCAACAACAGGCAGGGAGATTGAGGATGCAAATACAGTGACGCGAGAAACAGCAGCAAAAGGATATGAAGTGGTAAATATGATGCATGTATATCACATTTCAGCACCTTTCCGAATTTGCTGTTGTTTTTGCAAGAGATATGAAGCTTCTGACCCTTGGGAGGGCTGTCAAAAGCCCATGCAAAGGCCTCGTCCCATTCAGGTGACTCACCAGTCGAGACAATCTGCGTACAGTATCATGTGATTCAGGTCAATTAACTTTGTTACACTGTGTGCATGTGCGCACTTGGTTAAGTGCAAAAAGAAGCTCAAAACCAAATATACCTATATACAGCATCATTAAGAAAATAAACTAGCAAATATTCATGCTTCAAGTTAAGCACCAAATGCAGGCATTACAATTAGGAGTTATTGCAATTTCTGCTGTTAATGGTAACACTGGAGACTGATGTACCGTATTTCAATGCTCCGGTGTCTAGCAGTAGCGGTAAAATACAGCCCCTATGTTCTACTCCCTCCGTCCCATAATATAAGAGCGTTTTTGACACTAGTGCAGTGTCAAAAACGCTCTTATATTATGGGACGGAGGGAGTACTATTCACTACAGCATAGTGCTTTTGCATCAGGGTACCGTATGTACAGGACTAGCAAGCCCCTGATAGGACTAGATACCGAAGGTTTACCAAGAAATATCTCTCTTCCAAACATCAGAGGCTAAAATAAATACTTGGAAGCACCACAGCACAAGAACTGATAGGATCCTAATTAACCCTTTGATATGGACTGTCGAACTATGATCTTGCTAATAGATCATAGAAGTGCACATAAAAACAAATAAATAAGAAAAAGGTAAACAATATTAACTGCAGGCATAGCAATTATTTATTGCCAGCATGGAAGTACTAAATTGTGCTATGGACTTATATCCCTAAAATGAGATGCACAAACAATATAGACATACCTTTGTCAGCCTTGCTGGATTATTTCCAAGAGTAAGCTTGCAGAATGCACTAGCATTTCCCACTGATTGCCTCAGATTGTTGCCACGCTTTATAGTAACTGTAAGTGTCCCAGGCAAGCACTGAAGTAGCAACTCTGCCTTCTCTTGAAACCGTGGTGGGCCAGACTGTATCAAGTACTGAAGTAGAGGAATAGCCTCTGACGCAGCAACTGATTGAGCTTTAAATACTTCTGCTGGGCAAGCCGTCCATGCTTGTCTTAGCAGATATAGTGAATCCAGTGCTGCTTCTTGAGTTGCTTCAGAACCAGTTTTAAGGGATGTTACAAGATGCGGAATACATATCGTAGCAGGTTCAGTGACTCTCAGACGAGGGAAATTGCTAAGTAAAGCATTAAGTGCTTTAAGATACTCCTCATTAGCACTCCCAGATGCCCATATATCCTTCTCAATTGAAGCTGCATACAAAGCACCATCATCAGGTACATAAACTCTGCGTAGAAAAATAAAACCACATTCCAGGATGCCAGAAATAAATTGTTCTTACGACTAGAAAATAAGAGTTAAAAACAATGCCTATTTTGTGTAGAGAACCACTAAAATATAATACTATCTTTTTTTCAAACACGTTGCTTCGCTTTGCTATATACTATCATTTTGTTTGACTTGTTAATATTGAAGGTAAACTTTGACTTATATAGCATGAAAGGCACTGAAACACAACAAGTGACTAATGCAAGTGATCCAACACAAACAAGAAGGGGGTACTGCTTTACCTGTTATAACTCTGACTGTTTCACTCGTGGCATACTCTTGGATGGTGTGGTTGTTGAACAGAAGTTTGACAAACATTGCTGCCTGAACAGAAGTATCAGGATTGCTTGAACTGATAAGGTCCAGCAAGACCTGGACGCCACCAGATTCTGCAACTGCTCTTTTATTTGCTCGGCTGTACATGACTAGATTCTGCAAGGCACAAATGGCTACCACTTTCATCTCTTCGGTTGGCTGGTCTTCAAGAAGATTGACCAGAGCACGGCATGCTGCGACGGCATCAGTAGAACGAGCAAGACCTTCATTTTGGAAAAGATCTCCAAGAGCAAGAGCAGCAAGCAATCTTCCCTGTTGAGACTGCGTCTGTGGATCCAGAAGGTACATGGATAAAGGTGCAATAGCATTTTTAGCAGCCTTCGCCTCCCTTATTCTTATGTTGTTCAGCAATGCCTCAATGAGTCTTGCAGCAGCTTCCTCACACTGATGACTCCTCAAGAGATCCAGAAGAGCTTCTACAGCACCACTCTCAGCCATTGCTTCTGCACTTGTTGAATCATCACTCTCCAATACAAGCAGGGCATTCAGTGCACCCACAACGGTACTTTCAGTCCCTGATCTGAGCAACTGCACTAGTACCGCAACAGGAACCTCAAGGAAAAACTCGGTACTGTACTGCAAAATGCTAGACAGGACAGCTGCTGCAGATTCCCATACAACATGAGGCAAAGGAGGATCAGATTGCAGCAGCACCTTGGACAACTCAAACACACCACCCTCCTTTGCAATTGTATTTGGCCAGGCTAATGCAAGATTAGCAAGAGCTTTTATAGCTCTCTGCTGTAAATTTGGCAAACCTGATGAGAGAATTTGAATGAGGGCAGGGATGGATTGCTCTGCTACTGTATCCTTCTGGAGGTGTTCTTCCAGGAGAAGATGAGATAGGAGCTCCGCAGCCAATTGTTGCACAGCTGGTGGAGATGAATTCAGTAAAGTAATGACTGGCTCAATTGTTTGGCGGGGTGTCAAGTTGTAATCAGCTCGGCATTCAGGATGCTCCAAAATATTGACAAGAACCTGCAAAGTGCTATACTGCCCCTCAGGACCAGTATCTGCCTTTGATAGCAGAGAGAAAAGAGGCTGTACTACTTTGGCTGCAGATGGGCCTTTTGCTATGCTAGCATTATTTGTCAAAATCCGAAGCATTTCCGCCAATGCAGTGCAAAGAAAATCTGGAGCATCATGAAGAATATCAAGAATGCTCTCAATTACACCAGCTTTAACCATTTCCAATTTGCAAGCCGGCCTATCTTTTCCAATCTTCACCAAAGCTCTGGCAACTGCCTCATGAAGCATGAAATTTTTGCCAAACAAAAGCCCAACAAGAGGAACGACTGCCCCATGCGCTGCCACTAATTCAGCGAGTTGTTCATCATCTAGGAGCTTATCCAGTGCACGGACTACAGAAAGCTGGGCCGGGTTAGCTTCACTAACCAGTAAACCGACCAAAGGTTCCACACAACGGGCTGCAGCCATTGTAGAGCGGATCCTTGTATTTGCAAACAGAACACCGCACAGTTCAGCGGAATCACCTTTCAACTCAGCTGAACAATCTGAGGACAGAATCCGGCACAGAACATCCACTGCGTTCATCTCAACATCGGCAACTGCAAGTGCTCTTGACGGATTGTCACAAAGCAGTCTAACAAGTGCTGATATGGCTGCATGCTGCTCCCTCTCCATGCCAGTACTCAGAACTTCTACAAGCGGCTGAATAGCCTGTCGAGCTGACTCACTGTTCCTGACATGGTCTGCACAAAACAAACTTTCTAATGCCTTTGCCGCGCTATAGCGTGAATTTCTTCCTCCTAGACGAAGGACTGCCACAAGTTGGTTTACAGTACCAAGTGCTGATTCATGTTGCCTTATTTCCGCACAACTAAAAAGAATGCCCAACAACTCAGTTGTAGCTTCTTCTGTTGCGTCTTGTGGGCTAAGTGATAGGTATTTGGTAAGTGCTTCTAGGATTCCAACTTCAGCCATCAGCAGCATGTTTGGAACACAATCAACAGCCAATTGTGTCAAAAGACCCAATGCCAAGAAAGGAGCACCAGGTCTTTCTGGAATGGGTTTAAGTAGATCAACAAGAAGAGGAATGGATTTTCTGGAAGTTGAACCAACCCTGATATCATCAACTCTGAATAGCCTTTCCAGCGTAGTTTCATCAGGATTAGGCACCAACATGAATTCCTCTGATAACTCTAAGAGATCAGCTATATCAACATTAGCACATCCAAGCAAAGATATAAGTCCGGTGGCTGCTCCAGAATTAGCAACGGCCAGAAGAGTTCCTCTGCTACCGTTACTAACCAGACTTGCCAAAGCTTGTGCAGCAAAGTACCTGTATGCTGGCTCGTCTGACCTTAACAAGTTTGAGAGCACAGGAATTGAATGGGATGCTGAATTAGATCGATTGACCTCTCTTTCTTGAAATAGCAATGCAAGAAGTAAGGCACAGACCCATGCGGTATTATCTTCTTCACCCTGATAAAAGCATAAAGATACATTACGAGCAGTCCCAGAAATTGAAAGGAAAACAAAAACTTAACAAGCTATGAGCAACAAGACAATGCATTATGTGTACATAAAAACTAGCAAATGAATAATTTAAGTTTTATTAGATAATTTGCGGTGGATCTTTCCTCGTCAAAATGAAAAATTTAGGGAACTGAACTAGTCAGCTGCAGCGCAATATAATGCCAAAAAATTAACACAGACAAAAATGAATACCATGAGAACTTCCAAATGCCAATCATGATGTCCAACCAAAAGAATCACAATGTAAAGTTACTTTTGATTATATCTAATTTTGAAGTATGTGAGGCATTAAAGGGTGTAAACTATCTTTCGATGTGAATACCAAAATAAGTCTTCTATCTGATAAGAATTTGGAGACCAGTGCAGGAGTAAGATATACGATGGGTCTCCAGAAGTAGTATCAGACAAGTCTCAAAAGCAAAATACCAAACAGAACTTATCATGTCTAATCGAGCACAGAATTTTATTATCGTTATGTTGTATGGAGAACTCAGTGACATAGCTATGCTATCCAAATAGAACCTGAGAGTTGATTCAGTTGATCGTGTACTTCACAACGCAAGTATGGTCAAAGATACCACAAATCTTTTCTTTTGAGTGTCAATTCAGTTAGTTGCTACAATTCAAGTTTTGAATATTTGGACACAACGAAACGAATGCAAGTTCAAAAAGAAACCCCAAATAAAATAGATGGCAAAGACAACTAGCTTAGAAAATTAGAACTCCTCAACAATGGTTCATACTGTTGCGAACTGAAGTGACTAAATGTGCCAGGGGATATGTGATTGGTTCGGTATGGCTTAAAGCCCATCTCAGAAGAAGAATGGGAGAACTGATTGGTTTTGGAAATATCCATTTAAAGGAAGCGCTTCATTTCTGTTAACTTTTCATTAGCTCTTTTGTTTAGTCATGCCAGGTTATGTAGGCCTTTGGTTCCTCTGGAACCTTTATACAAAATAATGTGCATTACAATGAAGAGTAACAAAAAGGACAAACATGGGATCGTATGCACAGGCAATGATTGTGCCAAGGAAACACTAATCCCTGGAATTGTGAAGATGAATCAACACAAGCTAATGTTTCATGGAAAAGTATGAAACTTTACTCAAGGCACTGAGACTTAGCAGGTGATAATTAAATCAATGTTCCTTATAGCTGTACAATAGATGGAATGGTAGAAAACAGCTAGGTACGAAGTGATCCATCCAATCTAGAATAAGTTATTGCCTACCTAAAACCTAAAGATTATTCAGTCTATAAGCAAATTTAGGAGCAAAATTCAAAAACAAAGAAGCTCTGAATGTAAACTGTGTATGTAATGCAAGATAATGAAGTGTGTAAGAGATAATAACATTCACATACCAACTGGCATATGTACAAAGAATAAGGGAAAATGGAATAACTAGCATCCACATACCACATATAGAAATGCATTTTGAGAAATCTTCTCAGTGAGCATTTGAACTGCTCCAGCTTCTAGAATTTCTGCTCTTGTTTTGTCGTCATGGCGAGCAAAGACAGCAAGTAGCCAGAGTGGAATCATGTTACCCGAGATAACAGCAGTGTGGGGCACCATTTCAGCATCACTGCTATTTTCTTTTGAGTGCCTGGAAATTTTAATGTCTGCTATACTTTCACCATCTCCATTTTCAGAAGGTAAGTTTGCTGTATTGATCATACCAACTAGAGAATGAATTAGCTGAATGTACAAGCTTGAATCACTCAGTATCTCAATCTGCTTTTGACAATGCTCTTTTGCTGCACAAACAAGAAGAGCACATCCACCAACTTTAACTTTCAGAAGGTTAGAACCAATGACCCGCCGTGCTGCTGATGATATGCAACCTGGGATTTCAGAAACCAAACCACCCACAACATCATGTTGGTCCAAACAGAGCCTTGACAAAACTTCTATGGCTTTATCTTGCAAGGCGGGTACTGCATCAGCTACACAAGAAACAAGGGGAAGTATGGTGTGGGGATTTTCTGCAAGAGCTGTCCAGGGAGCCTTGGTATGCCCACTTGACACCTTCGATCTTGATAATAGCACCAGTGCATCAAGAACTTCTGATGTTGCCGAAGCATCACCATCAGCAGCTTCCAAGAGACCAGCTAGAGCAAGGACAGCACCAGAGCGATTAATAGTATCTGAGATAGCTTGGTTAATGGGTCGGCACTGCAACAGGCGAGCTATTGCTGCTGCTCCATGAATTCTTCCATCAAGAGTACCCTCCTTAAGAACACGAGTTATAGGGAACATAATTTCTTCAAAAGATACCAGCGCAGACAATTCATGATCAAGAAAAAGGTTTGCCAAAGCTCGGGTTGCTTGCTCTGCTACTTCAAGAACTGTTGAACTTGCAAGTGAGACTAGTGGAGCAAGTGCATCACGTCCAACTGCAGCAACCTCCTTATTTTGCTTGACCGAAAGAAAAATGGCAGCAAGGCAACATGAGGCCTCCATTAGTATTCTGTCGGACTGCACGTCAATCAGTTTCATGACTGACCAAAGTGTCTTCACTGCAATATGTGTTTCTCGCAAGTCTTTGCGGCAATGGAATAGACCAGCAAGAGCAGATGCTGATGTAGCCTGAGTTTCTTCTTTTGGGGAGCTTAGAATTTTGATCATTGTCTCAACTGCATCATTTGCAGCACTTCCTTCATGCAGAATATCATTAAGTGGTGCAACAGAAAGCAAGCTTTTCAAAGCATCAAGAACATAAATTTTTGATTCAGGCTGTTCACTTGTCAACAGAGCAGATAACTGACTAATAGTTCCAGTATCTGACTTGTGAATGAGATGATTCAGTGTTTTGGATGCTATCTCTTTGCCGTTGTCACTTCCGTTTTTGAGAAGCCATAGCAAAGCAGGAACTGCATCAGCACTTTCAACACATGCTCGTATGTCTTCACTGTGATTGCATAAATTGCCAATGATGGTTGCTGAATCTTCTTTAGCTTTCGGAGAACCAGTTTCTAATATTTGAACAAGAGGAGGTATACCACCAGCAGCAGTGATAGCCCATTTGCACTCATCATTCTCCTTTGACAGAAGAGCGAGCAGAGCAACAGCACATTCCTGCTGCTGTTCTGAGGATAGACCAAGTAAGGAAATCAATAGCTGAACACCCTCACGGCCTTGCAGAGCTTGCCATAAATCACAATCTTTCTTGCAGAGAGCAAAGAGTGATGTCATCAGGTCATCTTGCACCTCAGTGCCTGCCATGGTTATCAAACCAACAAGCAAACGTTTTGCATCAGAATCTGCAAGCGTCTTGCAGAGAACTGGGTTACTATACAAGCTGGCCAAAGCTTCAATTACACGCTCCTGTACAAGGAAGGGCGCCTTAGGCTTGAACTGTTTCATTAATGTCTTCTCAATGACCAGAGGGTCTGATGCACTGATTGATTCTGCATTTATGTCATATATCATCAACGCTGAGGCTAATGCACCAAGAGTGTCAGCAATCTGTGCAGAGGAAGAGCATGATTCAAGACTTTCACCGAGGCTTGAGATTACATAAGATAAACCACCAGAAATATTTGCTAATGCACACATCGCATTTTCTTGCAGTGCTTGGGCAGATTCTCCGTGCATGAACTCTTTTGATGGAGCAATAGTAGCATTTATAAGAGCAGGAATCCCATTAGAACTAGCTACCTCACGCCGAGCTTCTTTACTCTGCGCAGAAAGGGATTTCAGAGCACCAGCAGCTTCTCCTCTAATAGATGTTTCATTACCAGGACCAAGCAACTTTAGGAGCTGTTTTGTTGTTTCTCCTGATAAAACTTTTGAACAAACTGATGAGTCTTCCATCATTAAGGCCCCAAGAAGATTGCACACATTTGCTAGGGTATTTGTCTGTCCAGAACCAATCAGCTTTATAAGTATATCAACTCCACCACATCGCACAGTTGACGACCAAAACCCCTCTGTGCTTTTTGACAAGTTCTTCAGTGCTCCGGTTAGCAGGCCATCCACCAAACTCTCATTCTTGAGGCTAACTTTGAGTTGCTCCCACAGTACTGGGACAACATTTTCTGTTGAGAATATCTTTGAACCAACATGATCCCTTATCCCACCTTGAGAAACAGCATAAATTGTTTTGGCAGCTGCAGTCTGACTTTCAACTGACTTGGACCTGAGAAGAGCAAGCAATGGAGGGATGCAACCACCAAGCAGAACCTTCACCCTTAGCTCCTCTTCCTTGCAAAGAGAACCAAGAACAGTAGCAGACAGCATCTTAATTCCAGATGAGCCAGATCTGAGGAGAGAAACAAGTATTGGAACAGCTTGTGAATGTGATGCAACAGCTCCAAATGCAGTATCACGTGTTTGAACAAGATCCAATAACTGCTTCAATGAGCTTTCTTTTTCTTGAGTGGACGAAGAACTCTGCCGCAACTGCTCAATACAATGAGCAACACTTGAAAGTGTCTCCTCATCCTCCATATTGACTCGGTTCCTGCAATTACATATGATCAGACTTAGTTCTAGTGTCCAATACTTCACAATGATTTTGATGTGGTATAATTTACAAGAGCATAGTAGTTTATCAAAAGTTCACAGCTAAGATGCTACTTCATCTGATCCAAAATGTATTCAAGATGATACTCTGACCATCAATTTCTTTATAAAAATGTCGCCTCACAGAGAAATAATTATATAAGTGTATTTCATGATAAATCTAGTGATATCAATTTGATGTTTTGGATGCTGGTGATTCTTTTCTTATAGATGGTCAAATCCACATGGCATTTTCATTAAACAGGTGTACCAGATGATTTATAAATTTGTGTGATCTTCTGCCAAGATGACTTTGCTTAATGGCTTAACGCAATGGTCAACAAACTTAAGACAGCCTGCAAGCAACGGTGCTTGGCTGTTTCCCACGCTCTCCCATAGCTCTTGCATCTATGTATTTGTCGTTTTAGGTTTAGATTACCCCCTCTTTGTGTTTATCGCTCAGTTGTCTATGCAGTTCTCCTGCATGATTTGGAAAAAAAAAGGTTATGTGATCTCTTGATTCTAACATGTTTACTGGAATGCCCATTGGCTCCTGCACGTTATTTTGCTTTGATCTTGATCTGTTAGTTTGATTAGGAATTTATCCCTTTAAAAAATGTTCAAGTTAGATTTGAGTTTGAGATTGAGTTACTCTTAAGTGACAAGTCAATGCGTTTGCATTTTTACTTATGAGATCAAGGAAGAAGGAATAGTTAGAATTTTGCTCATGAAAAAACTTCTCTCCCATATGTGATCAATTTCTCCATATTCAAGTATCTCATTTCCTTCGAGATGCACTATCCCTGCCCTTTACTCTCTCATGAGGTAAAAAAAGAACTCGGCCAACCGGCACTAGCATCCATGGGATTTTAATTCAAAAGAAACTACAAGGAGCACACTCCGCGGAGGCGAAGCCTTGGACCTGGGTAGACTAGGCATGCACTCCCGTTCTAGGCGACTGAGCAACGCTCAAGTTCCTCTCTTTCTGAAGTAAGGACAGGTTCAAAAAAAATCCAAATTCAATCCCTGCCTTTGAATATAAAATTGCAGGACTTATTTAAATCTATAATAGCACCTTATTACAACTGCAGCATCACAAATCAAATAACCAATGCAATTGTGTATCTAAATTTAGGTGTAGGTGTTGACTTTTCTTGCTTTCGTAATTTCTTACACATCCAAGTAATGTTAAAAACCAGGGCATCAGATAACTTTTATTTAGGGGTCATTTTATTTGGAGCAGAAATTTATTGAGTTGCAGGGTAGTTGTTATAGACTATTAATTTCCACCTCCCTACTAGTTTGGTTGACATATAAGTCACTTCTAAAAACATATCCCTTAAGGGAACAAAATGGACATTTTAGTAGTCATGTCTTTTTCCCATTTGATATTCAGGAATTCTAAGATCACCTTGTGACGATTTTACAGTTGTTATATTGCATGATGTTGTATGAAAGAAAAGTCCAAGAGATGCAACAGAGACATATCAAACAGAAAAACAATAAGAGAAGGTAAGGGTAGTGAAAATGTTGTTGTGGTAAATCACATTTCATCAATCCTATAACTACGAGCATTTTGCACTACAGAGTACAAACCAAGAGAGAATCACAACTTACTTGCCCATTCTCATGACCGAGACAGGAGTTGGTGGCTCTGAATCTTGAACCTTATCCTGTTAATAGCCAAGCAGGAGTGATTAGCATTAAAGACTCCAAGACATAGTTTTTTGAACTTTACATGAGCTGATAGCATTGCATTGCACGAAATGTTGAACACCATAAGTACTAGATTCAAATGAAGGCTTTTGAACATCAAATAATCATTACAATACTTTAAAATGTACAAAATTACAACAGTGGATACAATTTAATGACTCCAAAACATAGGTCGGGTGTTCAAACTGATGATCATGTTGTCAGGTCAATCCCATATTTTCCTCAAAGTGCAAGCAAGACTGAAAACAATCATCATTCTTGCAGTATGATAAATCACTGTTCTCTAGTACGTGAAGTCTCAAGAATATGTATCTAGTTGATGGAAATCACATGGTTACGGACAGTTCAGAAAGAACTATAGAAGCAATTATGAAAAAAATATGTAGTGATAACAACACCATTGAAGTTTCATGACAAGCACTTTATCAGGACTCCCTCTAATCACACAGAAGCATAACAGAATTTTCTATGGCATGACTCCATTCACTTTTGCAAGTTCCAGAATAACATCTCCAGATTATAGTTGGTCAAATTACTTACATGGCGTGACTTAATACACAAAAAGCTAAGATGGAACAAGATAAAAGTTAGGGAAATCCACAGAGATGAAGAAACAAAAAGGCGTGTATTGTCCATCAAACATAGGTCCACACAAAAATGAACTTGAGATTCAGTACATCAAGACCAGGCAAAAGATGCGGCAACAAAACTCCAGCCATTCAATCAGTGCATCTTTTACACGCTTTTGCTTCATCCAAAATAGCTACATGCCTACGGCACAAGAAAGCTTTCCAATGCCTATAAATGCCAAAAGTTCACACAATATAAGCATATGGACTTATTGAGCCCATTTTTCACCATCACCCGAGTGAACATGCATGGCCCAGACCAGAAGAAATGAAGAATGCTACTGCCACTAATGCCAAATGAAGGTAACAGCTTCCTAGCTCCCTGATCTCAAGATAGACATCGCGCAAACTATTGTCTGTCGACAGTAAAAGTCGACAGACCTAGTTGAAAGGAACCCCCAAAGCATAAAATTCGACGGATACGATGCCCAAGGATGGACCTGTATCAAGAAGGCTGACAAGTGACAACCGATCTCACTCTCAAAGAGTATCCTTATCCCACTACTTCACTATTTAATCACGGAAGCGAAGATTGCAGTTGAAGAAAGACTCTGAAAGCGACAGGCTGCCTGCCAGTGTCTAGTACTCAGAACCACGACGTCCAGCAGCAAGAGGGGCACCTACCAGATCTGCGCCGCCGTTGGTTCCATTGAACCTCCACGCTAATGCCGCCGCCATGTTAGGTGTCTTCCGTGGCCTCCTCGAGCCGAGCAGATCAGGCTACCCGCTTCTTCCTCACTGCCTCCGAGCTCTCAACCTGAAACCGACAGTAAAAGAGAAGAAAACAAAAAACGGCTGCGTCAGATCCACCCAGTGAAGAGAAATCCCATTCGGCACTGAACTATGCCGGATTTCGCCTCTGGCGTAGCTGACCACCGGCGCGCGGCCCCAGATCTAGCCGCGGACGGACGCGGCAGCTACCGCCGACAGGCGGATCACCGACACTCCCAATTTCCCACACCAGCTCCCACGAATCGCCTCATTGGACGCTAATTAGCCCGCGAATCCCTCGAGCGACCAGCTAGATCACGCGCCCTCGCGCGCAATCCCGGAGCTCGACTGGAGCAGCACGCCACTGGTACCCGCCACAGCCGGAATCACCGCGGAAGAAAAACCAAAGGAGAGTCGGAAGATTGTCGCAAACCTCTCATGGAAGCGGCGCGAGATTTTCGCGAGGAATCTCCGGGGGTTGGCCGGCCTTCCTGCTGCTACGCCGGCAGTGCAGATCCAGTGGGGAGGGGGGCGCCGCCCATGCACAGGCAGACGAAAGAGAGAGAGGCGTCGTCTGTTACGCTCTCGTCTCTTTTCCCTCTCGTGGCGCGGAATTTTATTATTAACGCTAATTATCGGGGGCCTAAAAGGGAGCCGCAATTTATATAGCCAGTGAGTGAGCGCCCCTCTTCTCTTCTTCCCGGCGCAGCGCAGCGACCTACCGCCGACAGTGGCTGGCAGTGGGGAGCGAGCAACTCGGTTTGGAGCTCTGTAGTCTGTACTGGCGCTCTTGCACCAACACCCTTGGCCTGTTTCCTATTTACAGGAAAAAGGACCAAGTTTTATTTTTTGTTTGCACATTCAGGAATTCTCGGATAAATACTCCCTTCATCCCAAAATTCTTGTCTTAGATTTGTCTAAATATGGATGTATCAAGCCATATTTTAGTATTAGATGTATCCATATCTAGATAAATCTCAGATAAGAATTTTGGGACGGCGTTGCAGAAATTTCAGAGGTAATTGTTGTACAAAAATAATTATAAAATTTTGGCCCTATGAAAAGAAATACTTTGCTCAGGGTGAGCTTAACAGCTCAAGCTAGATTTTATAGGTAACTATACTTCCATCAAAAGAGGTAGCAAAGGGTACTGCATAAGATGTCTAGATTCCAAAGGGTGTATATGCAATGTTTTGATTATTCTAATTTAAGCTGTGTCGATTGGACTAAACAAAACGGATTGTAAGCTGGTAGAGGTACGGCGTTTGTTGATTAGTGCCAGTCTGCATGGGCTGGAGGGGTTTTGTCTTGCGGAGCCAAGAAAATCAACAGGTAGGGTAGGGTAGGGTAGGGTAGGAGGGGAGAGGTATCCGCCAACTTGTGCATAGCTGTAAAACTAGTGGAGGGTGTTTTCGTACCATCCCCTTTCTTCAGCAGAGCATCTGCACGAGCTGATTAGTTTGCGTCAGTCACCACGCCTATTTTCTTCCCTTCATTTGTGGCGCGCCGTTTTCCATTTGTATGGAACTTCATTATTTTCCACGAATTGGGCGTTAGATATGGTTTTACGTGAGTATGGAACATGCCGTCGGGTAGTCAGCTCTGTTATATAGTACGGCTGTTGTTACATTGTGTTTGGCATTGCGGTGGGTCTGATTTTGGTATAGTCTAAAATCCCATTTGGCCACAGAAAAATAGAAAAAGTCTCTAATTGTGTGCTGAGTGTACTGTTCTTGGTTTGGTGTATGGGGCGTTATTTAAGCTACGTTCTGGTTTGCGGTACAAAACACTAAATTGTGCAGACACTCCCACGGCAGCAGCTTGCCGTGACAAGTTCATACAAACAACTCAGTTGAGCTTGATGTTGAAGCTGTGGAACTGTGATGTATGTACTGATCTTTTTGATAGTCTGATCTGAAATGTTACCCTTAAAATAGATGGATCCAAACCGGATATTCAATTTGGTGCCCAAGCTCATCCGCACCCGATGAACAGTAAATTCAAAAAATACTAAAAGATTCAAATAATTTTGAAATATTTTAGGTGGAAGATATTCCAACCCGTAATGTTCATGCCAAATTTCAGCTTGTTCGGACATCTGAGGAGCTCATGGAAAGAAGACAAAATCGTTCAAAACAGTAGATGAACAGTAAACTTTCTTATAGCCCCAAAAATTGTCTTTTCTGTTGAGAGCTACTGAAATGTCCAAACTTCACGAAATTTGGCACGGACTTCACGCACACGAGCATCTAGCATCACGAAAAAATAGAATTTTTTGAATTTATTTACTATTTCAAATGAATTTATTGTTCACCTCGGGTGCAGATGCACCCGAGAGCCAAAACGCCGCGTCCGATCGAAATATACAAACGAGAAAAAATAACCAAAACATGGTTGGTCCAGTGCACTTAAATTATCATAAGTTATCATGTATGAATAGTTGATTCTGTAAATTAGTATCATCTTTGATGGATTCATATGAATTTACAATAGAAGTGTAATTCATTTGAATTTACAATAAAAGTGTAATGAATTATCAGTTACCTAGCATAACGCTATTGGAAAATAAAAGGTTAAGTTATGCATCATTCATTATCTTGCACAGACAATGCATATTTTTGTGAATAGACCCGCTGAAATAGCGATCAGGCATATGACTTAAGAAAAATAATCCCCACATGAAAAAAGATATTCATAAATGATAGAGTTAAAGAATAACTCCTACAAAATCATCATTGTTGATGATTATTAATTTTATCGAACTAACACTTAACAATGTGATGTCTGGGCAATAAATCATTCTTTATTAAGAATATAATCAATAAATGATGACCTGGATGGTATTTTAAAAATTCCACCAAATTGCGGGAGGGAGTCGAACGACTTTTTTTGATCTAATTCAACTTGTCTATATATGGAACATTTCTCTATTAAATGTTACTCGCCACGGTACTTTGTGATAATATAGTTTTCCAATTAGTTTTTTATGGTCTTTTATTTTGAAAAAACAATAATTATTTTATTCATGTTGTAGTTCCCTGTAAAAATAAATAAATTAAACATTTATACTAAAATTTTATACTTATTTATGACAAAATCCATTTAATTATTGGCATGTATTGTCTGCGACATAGTTATACAAGTCAACTCATATGATAATGTTGCTAAATTTTAATAATAATGTTTTGTGCTACAATTGTACTTTCTTGTTGTTGTTGAAATGAGCATGCACTATGCCAAATTTGAAAATTGTCATTAATAAAAAAATGCATTGTTTTTTGGTTTTTTCTTTCATTACATTTCTCTTCATAGGTTTGTGATAATCACATGATAAAATGTATATATCTCTGTGAGACATATATATCATGTTAAAGATTTCTAAAACTTATGGTCTCAGAAATATCTTGATCGTAGAATCTAGAGTATATAAAGTGTCTTTGAGGAGCCTGTTACCGTATCATTAATGTGTTGCTTTACCTTTTTGGGTCAATGTATCTCACATGTTACAAACATATTAAATAATCAACTAATACATGTACGGGTTGCATATTCGGTACTTCAATAAAATCATTGTACCTAAGATAGCCTTCAATATAACACATATGGCATCCATCAGAGATAGGCTAACAATCTAGCTAAACTAATTGCCACATGTCAAAATATCATTTTCTCTTGGTGGTGCAAGCTATTAATTTCTAGTGTGGGCTTACTCATGCAAATTGTATGATTTTATGTTGATCTTTGGCTCAACGTCTCTATTATTTTCAAGTGTTTATTAGGCACCGTCACTTGCAAAGGACCTCCTCCTACATAACATCATAGCTGCATCAGGATTGTCAAGGTGTTGTCACTGACATCAACACGAGTATGAAGGGCATTACCAACAAGGTGGTTGAAGAGATCAAGGAGACTATGAAAGATTTTGCTTCAGTTACTTTTGTGCATGAAGGGCGGCTATCCAATATGAAAGCACGTTACTTAGCTAAACATGATTTACATCTTGATGAGGGTCGCCATTTTTGGCTTGTAAACCCTCATGATCCTAAGATATTCCTCTAGACTTGATTATTGAATAATGTAAAGCATGTTTACCCCTAAAAAGTGTTTATTAGTCTCTTGGACATAGTAACTAAAATACTCCCTCCGTCCCATAATACAAGATGTTTTTGCAAGCCAGCTTGCAAAAACATCTTATACTGTAAGACGGAGGGAGTATATTATACTATAGATGCATACCAGTGGTGTAATTCACGGTTAAATCGAGTTGAATATACTAGTTTTCTCTTGTGGGAATCCAATTAACGTATTTGGTGGTACTTTCATTGCCATGATTGATTATTAAAAGTCATGCTAGTTCATACGCTTATTTGTTTATTTATTTGAACAAGAGGTTGAAGTAGGCTTGCTGAAACCACTTGCTTTTTTATCCTTTGTAGGCATTTTCCAAATCCCCTAGAACTCCATATTTGAGTGAGCAACAAAACGATTCAGTGCTCCTTCTTTTGCATCCATGGTGACGGAGAACGAGGGGACAAGATGCGAGTTGCACCCGACCCGCCGCTCCGTAGCGCGCTCCGTAGCTTATGGAAGGAGAGGACGTTGAATCTTTCTTCCTGCTCTATTGACCACCACGAACACCGAGAGAAAGCAACATATCATGACGCCAATCCGACAAAACATGACACCAAACGGCTTGAGGGCAATCCTAAACTAGACCTAAATCTCACCCTAACGTTTACTGCGACAACCCTGTTGGGGAACGTAGTAATTTCAAAAAAATTCCTACGCACACGCAAGATCATGGTGATGCACAACAACGAGAGGGGAGAGTGTCTACGTACCCTCGTAGACCGGAAGCGAAAGCGTTATAACAACGCGGTTGATGTAGTCGTACGTCTTCACGGCCCGACCGATCAAGCACCGAAACTACGACACCTCCGAGTTTTTGCACACGTTCAGCTCGATGACGATCCCCGGACTCCGATCCAGCAAAGTGTCGGGGATGAGTTCCGTCAGCACGATGGCGTGGTGACAATCTTGATGTTCTACCGTCGCAGGGCTTTGCCTAAGCACCGCTACAATATTATCGAGGATTATGGTGGAGGGGGCACCGCACACGGCTAAGAGATCAATGATCAATTGTTGTGTCTCTAGGGTGCCCCTTGCCCCCCTATATAAAGGAGTGGAGGAGGGGGCCGGCCAAGGAGGGTGGCGCGCCCAAGGGGGGGAGTCCAACTCCCACCGGGAGTAGGACTCCCCCTTTTCCTATTAGGAGTAGGAGAGGGAAGGAAGAGGAAAGAGGGAGGAAGGAAAGGGGGGGCGGCCCCCCTCCCAATTCGGATTGGGCTTGGGGGGGCCTCCCTTGCTCCTTTCCCCTCCTTTCCACTAAGGCCCAATAAGGCCCATATACCTCCCGGGGGTTCCGATAACCTCCCGGTGATCCGGTATTGTCCCAATCTTACCCGGAACCTTTCCGGTGTCCAAATATAGTCGTCCAATATATCGACCTTTATGTCTCGATCATTTCGAGACTCCTCGTCAAGTCCGTGATCACATCCGGGACTCCGAACAACCTTTGGTACATCAAAATATATAACCTCATAATGAAACTGTCATCGTAACGTTAAGCGTGCGGACCCTACGGGTTCGAGAACAATGTAGACATGACCGAGACACGTCTCCGGTCAATAACCAATAGCGGAACCTGGATGCTCATATTGGCTCCTACATATTCTACGAAGATCTTTATCGGTCAGACCGCATAACAACATACATTGTTCCCTTTGTCATCGGTATGTTACTTGCCCGAGATTCGATCGTCGGTATCTCAATACCTAGTTCAATCTCGTTACCGGCAAGTCTCTTTACTCGTTCGTAATACATCATCTTGCAACTAACTTATTAGTTGCATTGCTTGCAAGGCTTAAGTGATGTGTATTACCGAGAGGGCCCAGAGATACCTCTCCGACAATCGGAGCGACAAATCCTAATCTTGAAATACGCCAACCCAACATGTACCTTTGGAGACACTTGTAGAGCACCTTTATAATCACCCAGTTACGTTGTGACGTTTGGTAGCACACAAAGTGTTCCTCCGGTAAACGGGAGTTGCATAATCTCATAGTCATAGGAACATGTATAAGTCATGAAGAAAGCAATAGCAACATACTAAACGATCGGGTGCTAAGCTAATGGAATGGGTCATGTCAATCACATCATTTTCCTAATGATGTGATCCCGTTAATCAAATGACAACTCATGTCTATGGTTAGGAAACATAACCATCTTCGATTAACGAGCTAGTCAAGTAGAGGCATACTAGTGACACTTTGTTTGTCTATGCATTCACACAAGTATTATGTTTCCGGTTAATACAATTCTAGCATGAATAATAAACATTTATCATGATATAAGGAAATAAATAATAACTTTATTATTGCCTCTAGGGCATATTTCCTTCAGTCTCCCACTTGCACTAGAGTCAATAATCTAGTTCACATCGTCATGTGATTTAATACCAATAGTTCACATCACCATGTGATTAACACCCATAGTTCACATCGACATGTGACCAACACCCAAAGGGTTTACTAGAGTCAATAATCTAGTTCACATCGCTATGTGATTAACACCCAAAGAGTACTAAGGTGTGATTATGTTTTGCTTGTGAGAGAAGTTTAGTCAATGGGTCTGCCACATTCAGATCCGTAAGTATTTTGCAAATTTCTATGTCAACAATGCTCTGCACGGAGCTACTCTAGCTAATTGCTCCCACTTTCAATATGTATCCAGATTGAGATTTAGAGTCATCTGGATCAGTGTTAAAATTTGCATCGACGTAACCCTTTACGACGAACCTTTTGTCACTTCCATAATCAAGAAACATATCCTTATTCCACTAAGGATAATTTTGACCAATGTCCAGTGATCTACTCCTAGATCACTATTGTACTCCCTTGCCAAACTCAGGGCAGGGTATACAATAGGTCTGGTACACAGCATGGCATACTTTATAGAACCTATGGCTGAGGCATAGGGAATGACTTTCATTGTCTCTCTATCTTCTGCCGTGGTCGGGTTTTGAGTCTTACTCAACTTCACACCTTGTAACACAGGCAAGAACTCCTTCTTTGACTGTTTCATTTTGAACTACTTCAAAATCTTGTCAAGGTATGCACTCATTGAAAAACTTATCAAGCGTCTTGATCTATCTCTATAGATCTTGATGCTCAATATGTAAGAAGCTTCACCGAGGTCTTTCTTTAAAAACTCCTTTTAAACATTCCTTTATGCTTTGCAGAATAATTCTACATTATCTCCGATCAACAATATGTCATTCACATATACTTATCAGAAATGTTGTAGTGCTCCCACTCACTTTCTTGTAAATACAGGCTTCACCGCAAGTCTGTATAAACCTATATGCTTTGATCAACTTATCAAAGCGTATATTCCAACTCCGAGATGCTTGCACCAATCCATAAATGGATCGCTGGAGCTTGCATATTTTGTTAGTACCTTTAGGATTGACAAAACCTTTTGGTTGCATCATATACAACTCTTCTTTAATAAATCCATTAAAGAATGCAGTTTTGTTTATCCATTTGCTAGATTTCATAAAATGCGGCAATTGCTAACATGATTCGGACAGACTTAAGCATAGATATGAGTGAGAAACTCTCATCGTAGTCAACACCTTGAACTTGTCGAAAACCTTTTTGCGACAATTCTAGCTTTGTAGATAGTAACACTACTATCAGCGTCCGCCTTCCTCTTGAAGATCCATTTAATCTCAATGGCTCGCCAATCATTGGGCAAGTCAATCAAAGTCCATACTTTGTTCTCATACATGGATCTCATCTCAGATTTCATGGCCTCAAGCCATTTCGCGGAATCTAGGCTCATCATCGCTTCCTCATAGTTCGTAGGCTCATCATGGTCAAGTAACATGACCTCCAGAACAGGATTACCGTACCACTCTAGTGCGGATCTCACTCTGGTTTACCTACAAGGTTTCGGTAGTAACTTGATCTGAAGTTACATGATCTTCATCATTAGCTTCCTCACTAATTGGTGTAGTAGTCACAAGAACAGACTTCTGTGATGAACTACTTTCCAATAAGGGAGCAGGTACAGTTACCTCATCAAGTTCTACTTTCCTCCCACTCACTTCTTTCGAGAGAAACTCCTTCTCTAGAAAGACTCTGAATTTAGCAACAAAAGTCTTGCCTTCGGATCTGTGATAGAAGGTGTACCCAACAGTCTCCTTTGGGTATCCTATGAAGACACATTTCTCCGATTTGGGTTTGAGCTTATCAGGATGAAACCTTTTCATATAAGCATCGCAGCCCCAAACTTTAAGAAACGACAGTTTAGGTTTCTTGCCAAACCATGGTCCATACGGTGTCGTCTCAACGGATTTAGATGGTGCCCTATTTAACGTGAATGCAGCTGTCTCTAATGCATAACCCCAAAACGATAGTGGTAGATGTTGGAAATATGCCCTAGAGGCAATAATAAAATGATTATTATATTTCCTTGTTCATGATAATTGTCTATCATTCATGCTATAATTGTATTATCCGGAAATCGTAATACATGTGTGAATACATAGACCACAATGTGTCCCTAGTGAGCCTCTAGTTGACTAGCTCGTTGATCAACAGATAGTCATGGTTTCCTGGCTATGGACATGGGGATGTCATTGATAACGGGATCACATCATTAGGAGAATAATGTGATGGACAAGACCCAATCCTAAGCTTAGCTCAAAGATCGTGTAGTTCGTTTGCTGTAGCTTTTCTGAATGTCAAGTATCATTTCCTTAGACCATGAGATTGTGCAACTCCCGGATACCGTAGGAGTGCCTTGGGTGTGCCAATAACTGGGTGACTATAAAGGTACATTACTTGTATCTCCGAAAGTGTCTGTTGGGTTGGCACGAATCGAGACTGGGATTTGTCACTCCGTATGACGGAGAGGTATCTCTGGGCCCACTCGGTAATGCATCATCATAATGAGCTCAATGTGACCAAGGGGTTGGTCACGGGATCATGCATTACGGTATGAGTAAAGTGACTTGCCGGTAACGAGATTGAACAAGGTATTGGGATACCGACGATCGAGTCTCGGGCAAGTAACATACCGATTGACAAAGGGAATTGAATACGGGATTGATTAAGTCCTTGACATCGTGGTTCATCCGATGAGATCATCGAGGAGCATGTGGGAGCCAACATGGGTATCCAGATCCCGCTGTTGGTTATTGACCGGAGAGGCGTCTCGGTCATGTCTGCGTGTCTCCCGAACCCGTAGGGTCTACACACTTAAGGTTCGGTGATGCTATGGTTGTAGAGATATTAGTATGCAGTAACTCGAAAGTTGTTCGGAGTCCTGGATGAGATCCTGGACGTCAGGAGGAGTTCCCGAATGGTCCGGAGGTAAAGATTTATATATAGGAAGTCCAGTTTCGGCCAGCGGGAAGGTTTCGGGGGTTACCGGTATTGTACCGGGACCACCGGAAGGGTCCCGGGGGTCCACCGGATAGGGCCACCTATCCCGGAGGGCCCCATGGGCTGAAGTGGCATGGGAACCAGCCCCTGATGGGCTGGTGCGCCCCACCCAAGGGCCCAAGGCGCCTAGGGTTGGAAACCCTAGGGGGCCGTTGCCCCCCCGAGGGGCATGCGCCCCCTGGTTGGAAACCCTAAGGGGGCCGTTGCCCCCAGGGGCCGCCCCCCCTTTAGATGGGATCTCCAAGGGGGCATGCGCCCCCCTAGCCCCTATATATAGTGGAAGGGAGGGAGGGCAGCCGGACCTTGCTCTTGGCACCTCCCTCTCCCTCCGTAATACCTCTCCTTCCCGCTTGTGCATGGCGAAGCCCTGCCGGGATCCTGCTGCATCCACCACCACGCCGTCGTGCTGTTGGATCTTCATCAACCTCTCCTTCCCCCTTGCTGGATCAAGAAGGAGGAGACATCTTCCCAACCGTACGTGTGTTGAATGCGGAGGTGCTGTCCGTTCGGCACTTGGTCATCGGTGATTTGGATCACGGCGAGTACGACTCTATCATCCCCATTCACTTGAACGCTTCTGCTCGCAATCTACAAGGGTATGTAGATGCACTCCTATTCCCCTCGTTGCTAGAATACTCCATAGATTGATCTTGGTGATGCGTAGAAATTTTTTAATTTCTGCTGCGATCCCCAACAGTGGCATCATGAGCTAGGTCTATGCGTAGTTACTATGCACGAGTAGAACACAAAGTAGTTGTGGGCGTCGATATTGTCAATTTGCTTGCCGTTACTAGTCTTATCTTGATTCGGCGGCATCGTGGGATGAAGCAGCCCGGACCAACCTTACACGTACGCTTACATGAGACCGGTTCCACCGACTGACATGCACTAGTTGCATAAGGTGGCTGGCGGGTGTCTGTCTCTCCCACTTTAGTCGGATCAGATTCGATGAACAGGGTCCTTATGAAGGGTAAATAGAAATTAGCAATTCACGTTGTGGTTTTGGCATAGGTAAGAAACGTTCTTGCTAGAAACCTATAGCAGCCACGTAAAAACTTGCAACAACAATTAGAGGACGTCTAACTTGTTTTTGCGGCAAGTGTTTTGTGATGTGATATGGCCAAAGGTTGTGATGAATGATATATGTGA
The DNA here is from genome assembly GCF_018294505.1 of Triticum aestivum. Taxonomy (NCBI): domain Eukaryota; kingdom Viridiplantae; phylum Streptophyta; class Magnoliopsida; order Poales; family Poaceae; genus Triticum; species Triticum aestivum. Next base: position 140,427,003 of record NC_057812.1, read on the forward strand.
TGTATGAGATTGATCATGTTCTTGTAATAGGAATCACGACTTGCATGTCGATGAGTATGACAACTGGCAGGAGCCATAGGAGTTGTCTTTATTTATTTATGACTTGCGTGTCAACATAAACGTCATGTAATTACTTTACTTTATTGCTAAAGCGTTAGCCATAGTAGTAGAAGTAATAGATGACGAGACAACTTCAAGAAGACACGATGATGGAGATCATGGTGTCATGCCGGTGACAACGATGATCATGGAGCCCCGAAGATGGAGATCAAAGGAGCAAATGATATTGGCCATATCATGTCACTATTTGATTGCATGTGATGTTTATCATGTTTTACATCTTATTTGCTTAGAACGACGGTAGCTTAAATGAGATGATCCCTCATAATAATTTCAAGAAAGTGTTCCCCCTAACTGTGCACCGTTGCGAAGGTTCGTTGTTTCGAAGAACCACGTGATGATCGGGTGTGATAGATTCTAACGTTCGAATACAACGGGTGTAAGACAGATTTACACAGGCAATACACTTAGGTTGACTTGACGAGCCTAGCATGTACAAACATGGCCTCGGAACACAGAAGACCGAAAGGTCGAGCATGAGTCGTATAGAAGATACGATCAACATGAAGATGTACACCGATGTTGACTAGTCTGTCTCACGTGATGATCGGACACGGCCTAGTTAACTCGGATCATGTTATACTTAGATGACTGGAGGGATGTCTATCTGAGTGGGAGTTCATTTAATAATTTGATTAGATGAACTTAATTATCATGAACTTAGTCTAAAATCTTTACAATATGTCTTGTAGATCAAATGGCCCACGTTGTCCTCAACTTCAACGCGTTCCTAGAGAAAACCAAGCTGAAAGACGATGGCAGCAACTATACGGACTGGGTCCAGAATCTGAGGATCATCCTCATAGCTGCCAAGAAATATTATGTCCTAGAAGCACCGCTAGGTGACGCACCCGTCCCACTGAACCAAGACATTATGAACTCTTGGCAGACACGTGCTGATGATTACTCCCTCGTTCAGTGCGGCATGCTTTACAGCTTAGAACCGGGGCTCCAAAAGTGTTTTGAGAGACACGGAGCATATGAGATGTTCGAAGAGCTGAAAATGGTTTTTCAAGCTCATGCCCGGGTCGAGAGATATGAAGTCACCGACAAGTTCTTCAGTTGTAAGATGGAGGAAAATAGTTCTGTCAGTGTGCACATACTCAAAATGTGTGGGTTGCATAACCGCTTGACTCAGCTGGGAGTTAATCTCCCGGATGACGCGGTCATTGACAATATCCTTCAGTCGCTTCCACCGAGCTACAAGAGCTTTGTGATGAACTTCAATATGCAGGGGATGGAAAAGACCATTCCTAAAGTATTTGCAATGCTGAAATCAGCAGAGGTAGAAGTCAAAAAGGAACATCAAGTGTTGATGGTGAATAAAACCACTAAGTTCAAGAAAGACAAGGGTAAGAAGAACTTCAAGAAGGACGGCAAGGGAGTTGCCGCGCCCGGTAAGCAAGCTGCCGGGAAGAAGCCAAAGAATGGACCCAAGCCCGAGACTGAGTGTTTTTATTGCAAGGGAAGTGGTCACTGGAAGCGGAACTGCCCCAAATACTTAGCGGACAAGAAGGCCGGCATCACGAAAGGTATATGTGATATACATGTAATTGATGTGTACCTTACCAGTACTCGTAGTAGCTCCTGGTTATTTGATACCGGTGCGGTTGCTCACATTTGTAACTCAAAGCAGGAGCTGCGGAATAAACGGAGACTGGCGAAGGACGAGGTGATGATGCGCGTCGGGAATGGTTCCAAGGTCGATGTGATCGCCGTCGGCACGCTACCTCTACATTTACCTACGGGATTAGTTTTAAACCTCAATAATTGTTATTTAGTGCCAGCTTTGAGCATGAACATTGTATCAGGATCTCGTTTAATATGAGATGGCTACTCATTTAAATCCGAGAATAATGGTTGTTCTATTTATATGAGAGATATGTTTTATGGTCATGCTCCGATGGTGAATGGTTTATTCTTAATGAATCTCGAGCGTAATGCTACACATATTCATAGTGTGAATACCAAAAGATGTAAGGTTGATAATGATAGTCCCACATACTTGTGGCACTGCCGCCTTGGTCACATAGGTGTCAAACGCATGAAGAAGCTCCATGCAGATGGACTTTTAGAGTCTCTTGATTACGAATCATTTGACATGTGCGAACCATGCCTCATGGGTAAGATGACCAAGACTCCGTTCTCAGGAACAATGGAGCGAGCAACCAACTTATTGGAAGTCATACATACTGATGTGTGCGGTCCAATGAGTGTTGAGGCTCGCGGTGGCTATCGTTATGTTCTCACCCTCACTGATGACTTGAGTAGATATGGGTATGTCTACTTAATGAAACATAAGTCTGAGACCTTTGAAAAGTTCAAGGAATTTCAGAGTGAGGTTGAGAATCAACGTGACAGGAAAATCAAGTTCTTGCAATCAGATCATGGGGGAGAATACTCGAGTCACGAATTTGGCACACACTTAAGAAAATGTGGAATAGTTTCACAACTCACGCCGCCTGGAACACCTCAGCGTAATGGTGTGTCTGAATGTCGTAATCGCACTCTATTAGATATGGTGCGATCTATGATGTCTCTTACCGATTTACCGCTATCATTTTGGGGCTATGCTTTAGAGACTGCCGCATTCACTTTAAATAGGGCTCCGTCGAAATCCGGTGAGACGACACCGTATGAACTATGGTTTGGGAAGAAACCTAAGCTGTCGTTTCTAAAAGTTTGGGGATGCGATGCTTATGTCAAGAAACTTCAACCTGAAAAGCTCGAATCCAAGTCGGAAAAATGCGTCTTCATAGGATACCCTAAGGAAACCATTGGGTATACCTTCTACCTCAGATCCAAAGGCAAGATCTTCGTTGCCAAGAATGGATCCTTTCTAGAGAAGGAGTTTCTCTCGAAAGAAGTAAGTGGGAGGAAAGTAGAGCTTGATGAAGTACTGCCTCTTGAAGCAGAGAGTAGCGCAGCTCAGGAAAATGTTCCTGTGGTGCCTGCACCGATTAGAGAGGAAGTTAATGATGATGATCAAGATACTTCGGATCAAGCTCCTACTGAACTTCGTAGGTCCACAAGGACACGTTCCGCACCAGAGTGGTACGGCAACCCAGTCTTGGAAATCATGTTGTTAGACAACGGTGAACCTTCGAACTATGAAGAAGCGATGGCGGGCCCAGATTCCGACAAATGGCTAGAAGCCATGAAATCCGAGATAGAATCCATGTATGAAAACAAAGTATGGACTTTGACTGACTTGCCCGAAGATCGGCGAGCCATAGAAAATAAATGGATCTTTAAGAAGAAGACAGACATGGATGGTAATGTGACCATCTATAAGGCTCGACTTGTCACTAAGGGTTATCGACAAGTTCAAGGGGTTGACTACGATGAGACTTTCTCACCCGTAGCGAAGCTGAAGTTCGTCCTAATCATGTTAGCAATTGCCGCATTCTATGATTATGAGATATGGCAAATGGACGTCAAAACGGCATTCCTTAACGGCTTTCTTAAGGAAGAATTGTATATGATGCAGCCGGAAGGTTTTGTCGATCCTAAGAATGCTAACAAGGTGTGCAAGCTCCAACACTCAATCTATGGGCTGGTGCAAGCATCTCAGAGTTGGAACATTCGCTTTGATGAGATGATCAAAGCGTTTGGGTTTATGCAGACTTATGGAGAAGTCTGCGTTTACAAGAAAGTGAGTGGGAGCTCTGTAGCATTTCTCATATTATTTGTGGATGACATACTGTTGATGGGAAATGATATAGAATTCTTAGAAAGCATAAAGGCCTATTTGAACAAGTGTTTTTCAATGAAGGACCTTGGAGAAGCTGCTTATATATTAGGCATCAAGATCTATAGAGATAGATCGAGACGCCTCATCGGTCTTTCACAAAGTACGTACCTTGACAAGATATTGAAGAAGTTCAATATGGATCAGTCCAAGAAGGGGTTCTTGCCTGTATTGCAAGGTGTGCGATTGAGCACGACTCAATGCCCGACCACGGCAGAAGATATAGAAGAGATGAGTGTCATCCCCTATGCCTCAGCCATAGGGTCTATTATGTATGCCATGCTGTGTACCAGACCTGATGTAAACCTTGCCGTAAGTTTGGTAGGTAGGTACCAAAGTAATCCCGGCAAGGAACACTGTACAGCGGTCAAAAACATCCTGAAGTACCTAAAAAGGACCAAGGATATGTTTCTCGTTTATGGAGGTGGCGAAGAGCTCGTCGTAAAGGGTTACATCGACGCTAGCTTTGACACAGATCTGGATGACTCTAAGTCACAAACCGGATACGTGTATATTTTGAATGGTGGGGCAGTAAGCTGGTGCAGTTGCAAGCAAAGCGTCATGGCGGGATCTACATGTGAAGCAGAATACATGGCAGCCTCGGAGGCAGCACAAGAAGCAACCTGGGTGAAGGAGTTCATCACTGACCTAGGAGTCATACCCAATGCGTCGGGGCCGATGACTCTCTTCTGTGACAACACTGGAGCTATTGCCCTTGCCAAGGAGCCCAGGTTTCACAAGAAGACCAGGCATATCAAGCGTCGCTTCAACTCCATTCATGAAAGTGTTCAAAATGGAGACATATAAATTTGTAAAGTACATACGGACCTGAATGTAGTAGATCCGTTGACAAAACCTCTCCCTAGAGCAAAACATGATCAACACCAGAATTCCATGGGTGTTCGGTTCATCACAATGTAACTAGATGATTGACTCTAGTGCAAGTGGGAGACTGTTGGAAATATGCCCTAGAGGCAATAATAAAATGATTATTATATTTCCTTGTTCATGATAATTGTCTATTATTCATGCTATTATTGTATTATCCGGAAATCGTAATACATGTGTGAATACATAGACCGCAATGTGTCTCTAGTGAGCCTCTAGTTGACTAGCTCGTTGATCAACAGATAGTCATGATTTCCTGGCTATGGACATGGGGATGTCATTGATAACGGGATCACATCATTAGGAGAATGATGTGATGGACAAGACCCAATCCTAAGCTTAGCTCAAAGATCGTGTAGTTCGTTTGTTGTAGCTTTTCTGAATGTCAAGTATCATTTCCTTAGACCATGAGATTGTGCAACTCCCGGATACCGTAGGAGTGCCTTGGGTGTGCCAAATGTCACAACGTAACTGGGTGACTATAAAGGTACATTACATGTATCTCTGAAAGTGTCTGTTGGGTTGGCACGAATCGAGACTGGGATTTGTCACTCCGTATGACGGAGAGGTATCTCTGGGCCCACTCGGTAATGCATCATCATAATGAGCTCAATGTGACCAAGGGGCTGGTCACAGGATCATGCATTACGGTACGAGTAAAGTGACTTTGCCGGTAACGAGATTGAACAAGGTATTGGGATACCAACGATCAAGTCTCGGGCAAGTAACGTACCGATTGACAAAGGGAATTGAATACGGGATTGATTAAGTCCTCGACATCGTGGTTCATCCGATGAGATCATCGAGGAGCATGTGGGATCCAACATGGGTATCCAGATCCCGCTGTTAGTTATTCACTGGAGAGGCGTCTCGGTCATGTCTGCGTGTCTCCCGAACCCGTAGGGTCTACACTCTTAAGGTTCGGTGACGCTAGGGTTGTAGAGATATTAGTATGCAGTAACCCGAAAGTTGTTCGGAGTCCCGGATGAGATCCCGGACATCACGAGGAGTTCCGGAATGGTCCGGAGGTAAAGATTTATATATAGGAAGTCCAGATTCGGCCAGCGGGAAGGTTTCAGGGGTTACCGGTATTGTACCGGGACCATTGGAAGGGTCCCGGGGGTCCACCGGATGGGGCCACCTATCCCGGAGGGCCCCATGGGTTGAAGTGGCGTGGGAACCAGCCCCTGATGGGCTGGTGCGCCCCACCCAAGGGCCCAAGGCGCCTAGGGTTGGAAACCCTAGGGGGCCGTTGCCCTCCCGAGGGGCATGCGCCCCTGGTTGGAAACCCTAAGGGGGCCGTTGCCCCCAGGGGCCACCGCCCCCCCTTTAGATGGGATCTCCAAGGGGGCATGCGCCCCCTAGCCCTTATATATAGTGGAAGGGAGGGAGGGCAGCCGGACATTGCTCTTGGCGCCTCCCTCTCCCTCCGTAACACCTCTCCTCCCCGCTTGTGCTTGGCGAAGCCCTACCGGGATCCTGCTGCATCCACCACCACGCCGTCGTGCTACTGGATCTTCATCAACCTCTCCTTCCCCCTTGCTGGATCAAGAAGGAGGAGACGTCTTCCCAACCGTACGTGTGTTGAACATGGAGGTGCTGTCCGTTCGGCACTTGGTCATCGGTGATTTGGATCACGGCGAGTACGACTCCATCATCCCCGTTCACTTGAACGCTTCCGCTCGCGATCTACAAGGGTATGTAGATGCACTCCTATTCCCCTTGTTGCTAGAATACTCCATAGATTGATCTTGGTGATGCGTAGAATTTTTTAAATTTCCGCTATGATCCCCAACAGTAGATCGGTAAGAGACATCATAGATCGCACCATATCTAATAAAGTACAGTTATGACGTCCGGACACACCATTACACTGTGGTGTTCCAGGTGGCGTGAGTAGTGAAACTATTTCACATTGTTTTAACTGAAGGCCAAACTCTTAACTCAAATATTTTACCTCTGCGATCATATCGTAGAAACTTTTATTTTCTTGTTACGATGATTCTCCACTTCACTCTGAAATTCTTTGAACTTTTCAAATGTTTCAGACTTGTGTTTCATTAAGTAGATATACCCATATCTGCTCAAATCATCTGTGAAGGTTAGAAAATAACGATACTTGTCGTGAGCCTTAACACTCATCGGACCGCATACATCAGTATGCATTATTTCCAATAAGTCAGTTGCTCGCTCCATTGTTACGGAGAACGGAGTCTTAGTCATCTTGCCCATGAGGCATGGTTCGCAAGCATCAAGTGATTCATAATCAAGTGATTCCAAAAGTCCATCAGCATGGAGTTTCTTCATGCGCTTTACACCAATATGACCTAAACAGCAGTGCAACAAATAAGTTGCACTATCATTATTAACTTTGCATCTTTTGGTTTCAAGATTATGAATATGTGTATCACTACGATCGAGATCCAACGAACCATTTTCATTGGGTGTGTAACCATATAAGGTTTTATTCATGTAAACAGAACAACAATTTATTCTCTTACTTAAATGAATAACCGTATTGCAATAAACATGATCCAATCATATTCATGCTCAACGCAAACACTAAATAACATTTATTTTAGGTATAACACTGATCCCGAAAGTATAGGGAGTGTGCGATGATGATCATATCAATCTTGGAACCATTTCCAATACACATCGTCACTTCACCCTTAACTAGTCTCTGTTCATTCTGCAACTCCCGTTTCGAGTTACTATTCTTAGCAACTGAACCAATATCAAATACCGAGGGGTTGCTATAAATACTAGTAAAGTACACATCAATAACCTGTATATCAAATATACCCTTGTTCACTTTGCCATCTTTCTTATCCACTAGACATTTAGGGCATTTCCGCTTCCAATGACCAGTCCCGTTGCAGTAGAAGCACTTAGTCTCAGGCTTAGGTCCAGACTTGGGCTTCTTCACTTGAGCAGCGACTTGCTTGCCGTTCTTCTTGAAGTTCCCTTTCTTTCCCTTTCCCTTTTCTTGAAACTAGTGGTCTTGTTAATCATCAACACTTGATGCTCGTTCTTGATTTCTACCTTCATCTATTTCATCATCATGAAAAGCTCGGGAATCATTTACGTCATCCCTTGCATACTATAGTTCATCACGAAGTTCTACTAACTTGGTGATGGTGACTAGAGAATTCTGTCAATTAATAACCCACAAGTATAGGGGATCGCAACAGTTTTCGAGGGTAGAGTATTCAACCCAAATTTGTTGATTCGACACAAGGGGAGCCAAAGAATATTCTCAAGTATTAGCAGCCGAGTTGTCAATTCAACCACACCTGGAAACTTAGTATCTGCAGCAAAGTGTTTAGTAGCAAAGTAATATGATAGTGGTGATAACGGTAACAAAGTAAAGACAGCAAAAGTAATGTTTTTCGTATTTTTGTAGTGATTGTAACAGTAGCAATGGAAAAGTAAATAAGCGTAAACCAGTATATGGAAAACTCGTAGGCACTGGATCAATGATGGATAATTATGCCGGATGTGGTTCATCATGTAACAGTCATAACATAGGGTGACACAGAACTGGCTCCAGTTCATCAATATAATATAGGCATGTATTCCGTAAATAGTCATACGTGCTTATGGAAAAGAACTTGCATGACATCTTTTGTCCTACCCTCCCGTGGCAGCGGGGTCCTATTGGAAACTAAGGGATATTAAGGCCTCCTTTTAATAGAGAACCAAAACAAAGCACTAACACATAGTGAATACATGAACTCCTCAAACTATGGTCATCACCGGGAGTGGTCCCGATTATTGTCACTTCGGGGTTGCCGGATCATAACACATAGTAGGTGACTATAGACTTGCAAGATAGGATCTAGAACTCACATATATTCATGAAAACATAATAGGTTTAGATCTGAAATCATGGCACTCGGGCCCTAGTGACAAGCATTAAGCATAGCAAAGTCATAGCAACATCAATCTCAGAACATAGTGGATACTAGGGATCAAACCCTAACAAAACTAACTCGATTACATGATAAATCTCATCCAACCCATCACCGTCCAGCAAGCCTACGATGCAATTACTCACGCACGACGGTGAGCATCATGAAATTGGTGATGGAGGATGGTTGATGATGACGACGACGACGAATCCCCCTCTCCGGAGCCCCGAACGGACTCCAGATCAGCCCTCCCGAGAGAGATTAGGGCTTGGCGGTGGCTCCGTATCGTAAAACGCGATAAAACTTTCTCTCTGATTTTTTTTCTCCTCGAAAGCCAATATATGGAGTTGGAGTTGGCGTCGGAGGGCCACCAGGGGGCCCATGAGGTAGGGGGGCACGCCTAGGGGGGAGGGGCGCGCCCCCACCCTCGTGGACAGGGTGTGGGCCCCCTGGTCTTCATCTTTGGCGAGGATTTTTTATTATTTATTCTAAGTTATTCCATGGAGTTTCAGGTCATTCCGAGAACTTTTGTTTTGTGCACATAAAACAACACCATGGCAATTCTGCTGAAAACAGCATCAGTCCAGGTTAGTTCCATTCAAATCATACAAGTTAGAGTCCAAAACAAGGGCAAAAGTGTTTGGAAAAGTAGATACGACGGAGACGTATCATCAATCACTATTTTATCTGGAAGATTAACTCCCACTTGATTCAAGCGATTGTGGTACCAAGATAATCTGAGCACATGCTCACTGCTTGAGCTATTCTCCTCCATCTTTTAGCTATAGAACTTGTTGGAGACTTCATATCTCTCAACTCGGGTATTTGCTTGAAATATTAACTTCAACTTCTGGAACATCTTATATGACCCATGACGTTCAAAACGTCTTTGAAGTCCCGATTCTAAGCTGTTAAGCATGGTGCACTAAACTATCAAGTAGTCATCATATTGAGCTAGCCAAACGTTCATAACGTCTGCATTTGCTCCTGCAATAGGTCAGTCACCTAGCGGTGCATCAAGGACATAATTCATCTGTGCAGCAATGAGGATAAACCTCAGATCACGGATCCAATCCGCATCATTGCTACTAACATTTTTCAACTTAGTTTTCTCTAGGAACATATAAAAATTAAACGGGGAGTAACATCGCGAGCTATTGATCTACAACATAGATATGCTAATACTACCAGGACTAAGTTCATGATAAATTTAAGTTCGATTAATCATATTACTTAAGAACTCCCACTTAGAACGACATCCCTCTAATCTTCTAAGTGATCACGTGATCCAAATCAACTAAACCATAACCGATCATCACGTGAAATGGAGTAGCTTTCAATGGTGAAGATCAATATGTTGATCATATCTACTATATGATTCACGCTCGACCTTTCAGTCTCAGTGTTCCGAGGCCATATCTGCATATGCCAGGCTCGTCAAGTTTAACCTGAGTATTCTGCGTGTGCAAAACTGGCTTGCACCCGTTGTAGATGGACGTAGAGCTTATCACACCCGATCATCACGTGGTGTCTGGGCACGACGAACTTTGGCAACGGTGCATACTCAGGGAGAACACTTTTATCTTGAAATTTAGTGAGAGATCATCTTATAATGCTATCGTCAACCAAAGCAAAATAAGATGTATAAAAGATAAACATTACATGCAATCAAAATATGTGACATAATATGGCCATCATCATCTTGTGCCTTTGATCTCCATCTCCAAAGCATCATCATGATTTCCATCGTCACCGGCATGACACCATGATCTCCATCATCTTGATCTATATCAATGTGTCGTCACATGGTCGTCTTGCCAACTATTGCTCTTGCAACTATTGCTATCGCATAGCGATAAAGTAAAGCAATTATTTGGCGCTTGCTCTTATGCAATAGAGAGATAACCATAAGGCTTTTGCCAGTTGCCGATAACTTCAACAAAACATGATCATCTCATACAACAACTTATATCTCATCACGTCTTGACCATATCACATCACAACATGCCCTGCAAAAACAAGTTAGACGTCCTCTACTTTGCAAATTTTACGTGGCTGCTACGGGCTTAGCAAGAACCGTTCTTACCTACGCATCAAAACCACAACGATAGTTTGTCAAGTTGGTGCTGTTTTAACCTTCGCAAGGACCGGGCGTAGCCACACTCAGTTCAACTAAAGTTGGAGAAATTGACACCCGCCAGCCACCTGTGTGCAAAGCACGTCGGTAGAACCAATCTCGCATAAGCGTACGTGTAATGTCGGTCCGGGCCGCTTCATCCAAAAATACCGCCGAACCAAAGTATGACATGCTGGTAAGCAGTATGACTTATATCGCCCACAACTCACTTGTGTTCTACTCGTGCATATGACATCTACGCATAAAACCTGGGCTCGCATGCCACTGTTGGGGAACGTAGTAATTTCAAAAAAATTCCTACGCACACGCAAGATCATGGTGATGCACAGCAACGAGAGGGGAGAGTGTTGTCTATGTACCCTCGTAGACCAGAAGCGGAAGCGTTATAACAACGCGGTTGATGTAGTCGTACATCTTCACGGCCCGACCGATCAAGCACCGAAACTACGGCACCTCCGAGTTTTTGCACACGTTCAGCTCGATGACGATCCCCGGACTCCGATCCAGCAAAGTGTCGGGGATGAGTTCCGTCAGCACGACGGCGTGGTGACGATCTTGATGTTCTATCGTCGCAGGGCTTTGCCTAAGCACCGCTACAATATTATCGAGGATTATGGTGGAGGGGGGCACCGCACATGGCTAAGAGATCAATGATCAATTGTTGTGTCTCTGGGGTGCCCCCTGCCCCCGTATATAAAAGAGTGGAGGAGGGGGCCGGCCAAGGAGGGTGGCGCGCCCAAGGGGGGGAGTCCAACTCCCACCGGGAGTAGGACTCCCCCTTTTCCTATTAGGAGTACGAGAGGGAAGGAAGAGGAAAGAGGGAGGAAGGAAAGGGGGGGGGCCTCCAAATTCAGATTGGGCTTGGGGGGGCCCTCCCTTGCTCCTTTCCCTCCTTTCCACTAAGGCCCAATAAGGCCCATATACCTCCCGAGGGGTTCCGATAACCTCCCGGTGATCCGGTATTGTCCCAATCTTACCCGGAACCTTTCCGGTGTCCAAATATAGTCGTCCAATATATTGATCTTTATGTCTCGATCATTTTGAGACTCCTCGTCAAGTCCGTGATCACATCCGGGACTCCGAACAACCTTCGGTACATCAAAATATATAAACTCATAATGAAACTGTCATCGTAACGTTAAGCGTGCGGACCCTACGGGTTCGAGAACAATGTAGACATGACCGAGACACGTCTCTGGTCAATAACCAATAGCGGAACCTGGATGCTCATATTGGCTCCTACATATTCTATGAAGATCTTTATCGGTCAGACCGCATAACAACATACGTTGTTCCCTTTGTCATCGGTATGTTACTTGCCCGAGATTCGATCGTCGGTATCTCAATACCTAGTTCAATCTCATTACCGGCAAGTCTCTTTACTCGTTCCGTAATACATCATCTCACAACTAATATATTAGTTGTAATGCTTGCAAGGCTTATGTGATGTGCATTACCGAGAGGGCCCAGAGATACCTCTCCGACAATCGGAGCGACAAATCCTGATCTCGAAATACGCCAACCCAACATGTACCTTTGGAGACACCTGTAGAGCACCTTTATAATCACCCAGTTACGTTGTGACGTTTGGTAGCACACAAAGTGTTCCTCCGGTAAACGGGAGTTGCATAATCTCATAGTCATAGGAACATGTATAAGTCATGAAGAAAGCAATAGCAACATACTAAACGATCGGGTGCTAAGCTAATGAAATGGGTCATGTCAATCACATCATTCTCCTAATGATGTGATCCCGTTAATCAAATGACAGCTCATGTCTATGGTTAGGAAACATAACCATCTTCGATTAACGAGCTAGTCAAGTAGAGGCATACTAGTGACACTTTGTTTGTCTATGTATTCACACAAGTATTACGTTTCCGGTTAATACAATTCTAGCATGAATAATAAACATTTATCATGATATAAGGAAATAAATAATAACTTTATTATTGCCTCTAGGGCATATTTCCTTCAAACCCTACCACCTCTCTCAACCACCATCGCCGGCGACGCCACCCGAGGAAGAGGGGGGAGCTTCGGGTGACTCTCAAGTCGATAATGAGAAAGAAAGGTGGAGGGGAAAGTGGTCATGCATGTAGAGAATGATTTGGTGCATCGATAATAATTGATCATGCACTAGGCACATATATATAGGTACAAGGGGTGCGATCGGTATCTTGTCTCCTAAGATACACATACATACAGAGGGAGACAGACACTACAGGTATTGCATACGAAACCCAGACCTACGTACATGTACGCATGTTGAACACCCCCCCCCCCCGCAGTCGAAGCGTCGCCCGAGGTGGGTAGTCCCTTTGTCATAACATCGGCGAACTGCTGATCGGTGGGCACATGTAGAACGCAAACACGACCAAGGGCGACGTTCTCCCTGACGAAGTGAATGTCGAGCTCAATATGCTTCGTCCGTCGGTGATGGACAGGGTTGGCAGCGAGGTACACCGCGGAGACGTTGTCACAGTAGACAAGTGTCGCCTTTGTAACCTCACATAGCAACTCCTGAAGTAGCTGTCGTAGCCAAGAGCACTTCGCGACGATGTTGGCCACAACCCTGTACTCAGCCTCGGCGCTCGATCATGAGACCGTGGGTTGTCGTTTACGACCACGAAATCATAGAGGGCCCGAGGTAGACGTAGTAGTCGGAAGTGGAGCATCGAGTGTCGGGACACCCAGCCCAGTCGGCGTCGGAGTAGGCGACAAGGCTGGTGTCAGGTGATGCCGTCAGGGTGAGACCCATAGCTGTGGTGCCGCGTATGTATCGGAGAATATGTTTCACCAGAGCCCAATGAGTGTCACGAGGAGCATGCATGTGAAGGCACACCTACTGGACAGCGTACTGAATGTCTGGACGCGTCAGCGTGGGGTACTGAAGAGCCCGACGATGGAGTGGTAGAAGGGAGTGTCAGACGCTGGAGAACCCTCAACGACAGACACCTTAGCCTTCGTGTCAACGGCGTAGGAGCAGGCTTGCAGTTAAGCATGCTGGCTCACTCTAGAAGCTCGTAGGCATACTTCTGCTGATGCAGGAAGAAGCCAGTGGCCCGACGAACAACCTCGATGCCAAGGAAGTAGTGGAGAGCCCCCAAGTCCTTGAGGGCGAACTCGGTGCCGAGGTGAGCTGTGATCTGTTGAAGCAGCGCTGGCGAGGATGCAATCAGGATGATGTCATCAACGTAGAGGAGGAGGTACACGGTGGCGGTGCCCTGGTGATAAACAAATAGGAAGACATCGGACCGTGTGGACCGGAACCCCTGCTACTAAAGGAAGGCCGCGATCCGCTGGTACCAGGCCCGAGGCGCCTGCTTCAACGCGTAGAGAGAACGGGAGAGCAAGCACACATGGTCTGGATGATCGATGTCGACGAAACCAGTAGGCTGCTGACAGGACACCTGCTCGTCGAGGTGGTCATGCAGAAAAGCATTGGACACGTCGAGCTAGTGAACGGGCCAGGCGCGAGAGACAGCGAGTTGGAGAACAACGCGAATCATGCCCAGTTTGACAAACGGGGTGAAGGTGTCGATGAAGTCCACGTCGGCGCGCTGGCGAAAGCCGCACACGACCCAATGCGCCTTGTAGCGCTCAAGGGAACCGTCGGGGCAAGTCTTGTGGCGGAAGACCCACTTGCCAGTGATGACGTTGGCACGGGGAGGCCGCAAGACAAGCTGCCACGTACGGTTGCGCCGCAGGGTGTCGAACTCCTCACGCATGGCAGCAAGCCAGTTCGGATCCTGAAGGGCTATGCGAACAGAGGTGGGGAGCGGGGATGGGGTCGAGGTGGACGCGGCACATGTGTACTCGCCGAAGGTGTAGCGCGTGCTAGGACGAAACGTCCCAGTCCGAGCCCGAGTGACCACACCGGTGAGAGGTGTGGCGGCAGCCGGCGGAGCGGAGAGGGGGACCGGCGATGATGAGCTCGAGCCGGTCTCCAGAGCGACCGAAGGGGCCGGGGCGTTGGGGGCGGCCGGTGGGGCCGCGGCGCCAGGGGCAGCCGAGGGGGCGCCATGGGCCACGGCGGCGGGGACGGCCGAGGGGGCCGCGATGACGGGGGCCACCGCCGCCGGGAGCGCGGGCAGGCACCAAGCCCGATGCACGGTGGGGCGATTCGCCAGAGGTGGAGGCAGGGGCGAACCGCGCCGCGGGGGATGGCGAGGGTGATGGTACCTGCTGAATCGGGAACACCACCTCATCAAAGTACACGTGCCGCGAGGTGAAAACGCGGTGGGACACTGGATCATAGCACCGGTAACCTTTGGTGTTGGGAGGATAACCAAGGAAGATGCAAGGAAGCGACCGGGGAGCGAGTTTGTGAGGTGCAGTGGACGCGATGCTAGGATAACAGAGCCACCCGAAAATGCGAAGACCATCATAAGATGAAACCGCACCGAAGAGGAGCTGGTGAGGAGTGTAGTTCCAACGTGGACGACATGGGCGAATGTTTATGAGGAGGCTGGCGGTCGCGAGCGCGTCCGGCCAGAACCAAGGAGGCACGTAGGAGTGGAAGAGCAACGTGCGGACACAGACATTAAGAGTGCGAATGACGCACTTGGCGCGACCATTCTGCTGTGGCGTGTAGGGGCAAGTGAGGCGAAAGATGGTGACGTGTGACGCAAGAAGATTGCGGACGACGACATTGTCAAACTCCTTTCCGTTGTCAGTTTGCAAGACAAGAATAGGACGACCGAACTGTGTGGTGACATATGAATAAAAAGCTGTGAGTGTGGCAAAAGCGTCGAACTTGCGACGGAGAGGAAATGTCCACACATAATGAGAGAAATTATCCAATATCACCAAATAGTATAAATAATCCGTGTTGCTCGCAACTGGGGACGTCCAAACATCACTATGCAATAACTGAAACAAAAAAGTGGAAATGTTTGTAGACTCGCTAAAGGGAAGATGAACGTGCTTGCCAAGGCGGCAAGCCTCACAAGAGTGGTCGTCAACCTTATTACATGAGAAAGAAAAACTTTGAAAAATCTGACGCATAACGGTGGAGTTGGGATGGCCGAGGCGGACGTGCCAAAGATCGACACTAGCAGCGAAGATGGCGGGACGACGGGTGATGCGTACGCGGGGCGGCTTGGCAGCTGGCGAGGCAAGCGACGTAGTGGGCATGCAGGATCGGGGCGAGCGGCGTAGCAGGAAGCGGCGGGCTGGCGCACGGCGCGGGTAGCAAGGCGGGATGGGGTAGCGAGGCGGGCTGGCGCACGGACGGGTTAGCGAGGCCGAGATCGAGCTGGCGGCTAGCGGGAGCGGACGGGCGCGGCGTGGGAGGGGATGCGCGGCGCGGGGCGGCGGCGGCTAGGGTTAGGCAGAAGCGGGAGAGGATCAATTTACGATAGATACCATGTAGAGAATGATTTGGTGCATCGATAATAATTAATCGTGCATTAAGTGTGTGGGCGCGCGCGCGCGCACACACACACATATACATATATATATATAGGGTCGCGCTATTCGTCACCCTGGGCGAGGAATAATTATTCTTCACCCCCTCTATTTTACCATCAATGCATCGTAATTTTACGTTCCGTAAATTTTTGTCTTATTTCCGACGCAAAAAGAGACCGTAAGAAAATATATATTCGCCGTAAAAAATATTTTATGTTATGTAAAATTACAAACGTAAAAATATAGTCTAAAATACACATAAATTGCAAATTTTCTTATCTTATGACCTATATTTTTATTTTCTTATGTCAAATTTTACGTAGTGAATCAATAGAAATGTAACTATTTGAATTCCAAACGTAATTTAATTATGAAATGATCGTAAGATTACCTCGGATGAAGAATAACTTATTCTGCACATTGGGTGAAGAATAATAACACTATATATATATATATATATATATATATATATATATATATATATATATATATATATATATTTTCTACAAGCAGTGGTAGTTATCACCACTTGCGTTTTGTATGTTGTATATAGTATCTATCAAAACCAAGAGTATGTACATCTAGTATGTAGTATATAACAATTATTAGGTAGTATATATACTAATTTTTAGGTAGTATGTATCATTTTTTGAGTATGCTCATTTTTACGTACAAATATGTACGTATTTTACAAATATAACAAAAACTATGGGCTCATATACAATTTTTTCATGTAACTTGCTTTGAAATATCTTAGATATAGTATATGAACATATTTAAAATAATAAAATAGTATATATAGTACCACATGATAATATATGAGACATGTGGGGTAACTACCACCGGGTGGTAGGATGGATTTTCCCTATATATATATATATATATATATATATATATATAAGTATAAGGGATGCGATCAGTATCTTGTCTCCTAAAATACACGTACATACAAAGAGAGACAGACACCACAGATACTGCATACAAAACTTAAGACATACGCACATGTACACATGTAACAATGCATATGCTTGCTGGGTTTGCCTAATCAGCGGGCTACTATGCGCCTCGGGCCACACAGAGTGTGTGTTTTTCTTTTTCTTTTTTGACAACTCGGACCACACAGAGTAAAAAGACGACGCAGCCCCCGGGAGCTGCAATCCGACCTGGCAACCGGCGTTCCCACCCCCCATGTGCAGGATGATCACCCAATTATTGACGACAGCTCCAGATTAATCTACGGAAAGCAAGCGCCAGTGGCCAACGCCCTTCGGTGCAAGTTTTTAACCCGAGACCGGCTCGATCGATCCTTTTGAGTTCTGCGGGTGTTAGTTTTGTCCTGCCATGCGGCGTGTTTTGTTGAGTGGACGGAAAATGGGAGAATCCCCGATCCACGGGGAAAAGCCGAAAAGGGAGAGATTGGGTGAGGATTGACGGTGAAGCCACCGCGTTTTTCCTGCTCTCTCACGACGGCAGGACGTCGACGGCGCAGCGGCCGGTGGCGACGTTGTTTCTTCGGCCGAATGCGACGGCGCAACCGCTTAAACTGCCAGTGCATGCATGGCTAGCTTATCAGCTGCGCGTACTTAGCGGATTGATTATTTGTGGATGGACTTGATTGTGTGTGTTTATGAGGGCATGCATATGTCGGTTCGGCGTTTGACTCCGCGCCGTGCGACGGCCGCCAGCTTCGGCAGTCCAGCCGATAGAGGGTGACGGATTTTAAATTTCACGGGGTACTAGTACATTGAGTGTAGTACTAGCAGCATTTTGCTCGATAATCCATTTTTGAGTCCAGCTCATCTGCATCCATCCTACTTTTTTTTGCGGAAAAAAATCAAAACAAATATTAATTTTAAAAAATTATTTTTTTCATGGTAGATAAATTGATGCATGAGATCCGCTTCAATTTTCAAACCATTTAAACATTTGAGTAGCTCTTGGTTGTGTGTGTGTGTGTGTGGGGGGGGGGGGGTGTTACAGATTGCGAGAAGAGAGGAATTCGCGCTACAAACCGGCGCGTCCTCATAGTGTCTTATTTAATTAAATTGGAAAGCTTTCTTGTTTATAGCATCCCAAATCTTCCACAAAATGAGGAGCAGCATGAAGGGCCGAACCGTGACGGCCAGTGCCGACGGAAGAGTACTGGATGTCTGGATACGAGGTCCACAAATTAAATATACTAATGCTTGATCAACAAAAATACTCCAAATTTATTCCAAAGCTTGATCAACAAAAATTCTCCAAATCTATTCCGCAGCTTGCTCAACAAAAATACGCTAAATCGGCTTGTGATTGTTGGCACCAAGCGAGAGCTCCTGCAGAAGCAGCACTGAATCCTAAGAAATTTTAGTGTAGGAAAACAATATAATGAACTATTTTATGGTCACACTCTGCGCGGTTTCTACAAAAAATGATAGTATAAATTAAGATCCATAATGTTCTAGCATAAATTAAAATCCTTTTGACCCAATAATGTCTACCTACGGAAAGCAAGATTTGCTAGCTTAAATTAACTATGGGTTGAGTTTGTTTCCCCTAGTCAGGTTTATAAGTTTTGATCCGGATTCCCTGGAAGAAATTGGAAGAAAGCCATAGTGAAATGGTTGAACCACATTTAAAAGAAAGACAAATTTAAAAAGTTTGAGTGAGTTTATCAAGAGAAAAAATAAACAATAACTCTAGATAGTTATACCGAAGTATATATTCTATTGTATAATTTATTCGTGTTAACTCAATTAAATTTTAAAAGAATTGAATTAATAATACATGTGAATTGTGCCTTGTAAATCCGGGTGAGGGGATCATCTGCGATGCATAAACATGACACTCATTGACTGCATGAGCTAGTCTGGGTTTATTGAGCCCTCGAATTCTGGGTCAAATTTTGACCATCTATAAAACTAACAAAATATAAATTATATGATAAAAAATATTGTTGGGTTTGTATTTGGAAGAGCTTCCTCATAGTGTAATTTTTGTGACATATAATTTGTATTTTATTAGTTGAATTTATGGTCAAAGTTTAGCCCGAAATAAAAGGAAACCTAGTAAACCTGGACGGAGGTAATTGTATCTAGCTAGTTCATCACAGACTCCAAGTCTTCCTTGCGCGTGACGGCGAGAGATCAATTCGAGCTTCTTGTGATGCAACACTGGAGTATGTGCTAAGCTAGTTTGTTAAGAGGTTAGCAATATGTACCGCCCCCTTTTCAGACCAATTGACATATATCGGACTCGTGGAAGTTCCATGATGGGACATTTTGTTTCTCAACAAATAGAAGAACTTTGCATACGAGAGTCATCACATCCCCGTCGTCGGAGTATAGGGCCTTATTCGGTTTGGAGAAAATCAAAATGTAGGAATTAATAGTAGTATAAGAATTTGATAAAATGACACTTGCCATTTTAAGAAATTGTCTTGCCTCGTTCCTATGCATAAAATGAGTTTTGACTGGATGTGTAGATTCCTCCAAAAATAGAGAAAATGAATAATATTCCTATGAAATTCCTGTATGCGTTTCTTACAAACCAAATGCATCTATAGGAAATTTTCGTATAAAATCCTTATTCCTACGTTTTTTCTATAGAAATCCTCCAAATCGAATGAGGCCCAGGTGCCATACCGAAGAATTGACATGCTGACCAGCAGTAACATCACCCGCTTCGGCCTGGGACATCCTTTGCTCCGCACGCACGCATCTGAACCGAGAGAACCCCTGCCCCAAAACATTCCGCTGACACGAGATCGATCATCTCCTTGCGAGAGCATCAATAGTGAGTATCATGCACTCCAGGTCATCTCTTCTCGCGTGCCTGTCTGTTAAACGTGGCCAAACTGTACGCCGCTCCAGGATCCAGCAGTGGCCGCTGATTGATGCCGCCTGCTGCTGCTGCTCTGGTCTTTTCTCCCTGTGATGAGCAAGTAGAGTAGAGTAGCATCTGTGTGCATGTGGTGTGGGGGCCTCGCGGCTCCGGCGGCCACCGCACCGACCTCGTGGAACGTGCAGGTACAGCTGACGGTGACAGCCGCAGCAGCGCCGAATAGAATCTTCCGCCCGCGTGCTGCCTGCGCTGCGCATGCAGCTTTTGCAATTCATGATGGATGTCTCCAACCGCCAGAGGCCAGCAGTAAGCGCATTTTACTGGTGCCGAAGTACATGGGCTGTGTGCTAACAGCAGCGGTACGCTAAATGATGGCCCATGCCAGCGAAGGTATGATATCCTACTTGTAGTGGGCCGTATTAGGACAGATTGGAGCCACGAAGGGGGCCCATGGAGTCCTCCCACAGACTGACGCTCCTGCTGATAAATACGTAAGTTTGTAGTAGATAGCACATCGGATCCTTGGCGCAATGGTAGCGCGTCTGACTCCAGATCAGAAGGTTGCGTGTTCGATTCACGTAGGGTTCAAAATCCCGAACAAATATCCGATTCTTTTTTTCTTTTCTTGTATTATAATTTAAATCCTAGACTATGTGTTAAAAATGTTAATTATAGCAACACATTACATCGGATCCTTGGCGCAATGGTAGCGCGTCTGACTCCAGATCAGAAGGTTGTGTGTTCGATTCACGTAGGGTTCAAAATCCCGAACAAAAATCCGTTTTTTTAATTTTCTTTTATCAAATATCCGTTTTTTTAATTTTCTTTTATCAAATATCCGTTTTTTTAATTTTCTTTTATCAAATATCCGTTTTTTTAATTTTCTTTTATTGCAGTATAATTTTTAATGTCTGTTTAGGACACATCTTTTTGTCGCTTCCAAGTCTGGGCTGCACCCGTGACCCTCCCCCACCTCCACTTTCCTGGGCCTGGGCGTTGTGTTTGTGGGCTTAGTTGTTTGTTTATTGTTTTTTGTAAATAATTTGTTTGTTGTAAATAAAAGGATTGGGAACAGATGTTGGCCTTGTGCCAGTTTAGGTCTGTGCACTTTTCTTGTCAAACAAGCTTGCCAAAAAAAGACAAAGGAAAAGTAGGCGTTCTTTTTCTTGCTCTTCCTTTATGCAAACACCCATCCGTTTTTTTAATTTTCTTTTATCAAATATCCGTTTTTTTAATTTTCCTTTATCAAATATCCGTTTTTTTAATTTTCTTTTATCAAATATCCGTTTTTTTAATTTTCTTTTATTGCAGTATAATTTTTAATGTCTGTTTAGGACACATCTAGATGTGACGTCACCCTCTATTGCCCTCCCGATCGATCTGTTTGTTCTCTCGTGTATTGTTTGTCATCCTGCGCTTCCTCCCTCCGGGCCTCGTCATCTTGTTTGTCGCTTCCAAGTCTGGGCTGCACCCGTGACCCTCCCCCACCTCCACTTTCCTGGGCCTGGGCGTTGTGTTTGTGGGCTTAGTTGTTTGTTTATTGTTTTTTGTAAATAATTTGTTTGTTGTAAATAAAAGGATTGGGAACAGATGTTGGCCTTGTGCCAGTTTAGGTCTGTGCACTTTTCTTGTCAAACAAGCTTGCCAAAAAAAGACAAAGGAAAAGTAGGCGTTCTTTTTCTTGCTCTTCCTTTATGCAAACACCCATCTGAGCCCTTGACCTCTGATAATCAAGCAAAGACAAAGTTAAAATTAGTAACTCATCTCTATCAAACAAAAAAGTACTTGGCCTGATAACACAATACTTATAAAAAACGATGGCATGGTAGGTGAAAGATGTTAATTGAAATTAAAAAGAATTTACCTTTCTGCTTTGCTCCTTCAAAACATTCCTCCTCTGTTTCCTTTCATCACTCTTTTGCAGCTGCATAAAAAAAGAAAAAAAAGTCTCTTATAGAACAGATTATATTCAAACAATATTGAACTTATGATAACAAAAATGAGGCACGAAAACATGAAAAAGATTGCTGCGGTGAAAAATGATTTACCATTTTTCTGATACCATCAAGCAACATGCTACCTGATGCATATGGTTTTGTTAAATCAATGTTAGAGGCCTGAACTTTAGAAACATTGCCATGAAAAGTTTGGTCCAGGTCTTCATTGATATTGTTGCTCTCTGAATTTTGATGGTTGGTATCTCTGCTTACATCCCCCTATAAAAAGAAACAAGAATAGATAAACAAGAATTTTGAAGGATAGTCAAGTATCAACTGAGCACAAATAAATTGTTGTACTCTCAGTGCGCAAAACTCTATTTGTATCGATAGCTTAAACTACCCAGCTATTTTCATTATCCAGCCATAATGCAACCTCTTGTGCATGTAAAAGAAACAAACAAAAAAATTAAGCATAAGTGGATATTAGGAAAAACAATCTGGATTTGTTAAGCGAAAAGTGTGGCTACCAAAAACAAAAGTGGCCAACCGAAGAGCGACGTCAAGCGAAAAAGCGCGAGGTCACTGGCAAAAACAAGACAAAAAAGCCCATATCGCATAAAAGTATGTGGTGGTGTGGCTGATTCCACTGACTGCCCCCAGCATTCTTACCAAGTGGAGTTGATAGAAAAAATTGTTACAGATATCAAACTGATACATGTCCCTTAAAATCTTAAGATGGCCAACCAAATAAAAGGGACCATGCAAAAAACACTGATGATGAACACCAAAAAAGAAACTGGAGCATACAAAAAAAATGCTTGTTCGTGGAAAGTCCACCAACAGTAGTTCACAAGCCTGAAACTAGCATGTAGCCACAAAACCAAAGAATTATTCAAGCTCCACCGACATTAGTGCACCATGTGGAGAATAACGACGCAGCTTGGCAAGCATCGCTAACTAATGGAAGAACGCCCCCAACTGGGCAAACCTGTTGCTGGCAAAAACGTTTTGATCACAGGATATAGCAAAAGAAAAAAATTAAACTCTCTGTCTCCTTCGAGTAAGCGCTTGATTTCACCGATCAAAGCCGCCACAGGTGACATATTAGTACGATCTCTTGTATCATTGCCGTTGTAAAAAGCTGAATCGTCTTGTGACAAGCACATACATAATTAGACAAACAACAAGCAGTTGTCCAAAAAGACTGAAGCATGTCTTGTAGGAGGAACCAGCCAATGAAAAAAAGTAATACATGTCTAGAATCAGAAATGAAAACAAGAAGAAAAAGTATATAGAATCCCCTAGAATAGGAATTGTGTGGCTGCCAGGGTTGCATGTCTGAATCACAACAAAATTCATTCTGGAAAAACAAAAGCGTGTGACTGACCACTGAGAATTTCAAACTGAAACCAAACAAAACCTAGAGAAAGCCATTTCAGACCAGGGGGGACTTACAGCGTCAATCAAGCAAAAAATCAACCTTAGATGAACACGAAAATCAGTATGAATAAACAAAATCAGTCTGTAAATGTAACCGGGGACCCTCGAAAAATACACATACTCCTAGTTGCGAGTCGATGGTCTACATGCAACTGGGGACTCTTGAAAAACACACACACACCCTTAGTCGCAAGTCGGTGGTTGGCTTTTAACTAGGGGCCACGACAAAACACACACATCCTAGTTGCGAGTCAATGGTTGACATGCAACTGGAGACCATTGACAAACAAAAATACACACACCCTAGTTGCGAGTCGGTGCTCAGCTTGCAACTGGGGGCCCTAAACAAACACACACCACATCTAGTTGCGAGTTGATGGTTGGCATGCAACTAGGGACCCTCAATAAAACACACACCCCTAGTTGCTAGTCGATGGTCGGCTTGCAACTGGGGACCCTCAACAAACAAACACACACACACACCCTTAGTTGCGAGTCGATGGCTGGCTTGCAACTAGGGGGCCATAACAAAACACACACCCCCCCTAGTTGCCAGTCGATGTTCGACTTGCAACTGGTGAGTCTCGACAAACACGCACAAACCCTTAGTTGCAACTGGGGACTCTCGAAAAACACACACACACACACACACACACACACATCCTTAGTGGCGAGTCGATGGTGGGCTTCCAACCGGGGGCCATGAGAAAACACACACACCCTAGTGGCGAGTCGATGGTTGAAATGCAACTGGGGACCCTCAACAAACAAAAATACACACCCCTAGTCGCGATTCGATGCTCGGCTTGCAAATAGGGATTCTCGACAAACACACACACACCCTTACTTGCGAGTCGATGGTCGGCTTGCAACCGGGGGCCCAAAAAACACCCCCTAGTTGCGAGTCATTGGTCAACATGCAACTAGGGACCCTCACCAAAACAAAAAAACACACCCCTAGTTGCAAGCCGATGGTCCGCTTGCAACTTGGGACTCTCAACAAACACACACACACACATCCTTAGTTACGAGTCGATGGTCATCTTGCAACTGGGGGCCACGACAAAACACACACACCCCCTAGTTGCGAGTTTGATGGTCGACTAGCAACTGGGGGCCCTCAACAAACACCCCCCTAGTTGCGAGTCGATGATCGGCTTTGCAACTGGGGACTCTTGACAGACACACACAAACACACACACACACACCCTTAGTTTTGAATCGATGGTCGGCTTGCAACTAGGGGCCACGACAAAACACACCCCCTAGTTGCGAGTCGATGGTCGACATGCAACTGGGAACCCTCAACACACACACACACACACACCTAGTTGCGAGTCGATGCCCAGCTTGCAACTGGGGACTCTAAACACACACGCACACACACACCCTTAGTTACGAGTCAATGGCCGGCTTGCAACTGGGGGCCACGAGAACACACACACACACACACCCTAGTTGTGAGTCGATGGTCGACATGCAATTGGGGCCCTCGACACACACGCACACACACACACACACACCTACTTGCGAGTCGATGCTCAGCTTGCAACTGGGGACTCTCGACAAACACACACACACACTACCTTAGTTGCGTGTCGATGCTCGGCTTGCAACTGGAGACTCTCAACACACACACACACACACACTTAGTTGCGAGTCGATGATCGGCTTGCAACTGGGGGCCACGAGAAAACACACACACCCTAGTTGCGAGTCGATGGTCGACATGCAATTGGGGCCCTCGACAAACACACACAAACCTAGTTGCGAGTCAATGCTCAGCTTGCAGCTGGGGAGTCTCGACAAACACACATACACACACACACAACCTTAGTTGCGTGTCGATGCTCGGCTTGCAACTGGAGACTCTCAACAAACACACACACACACACACACACACACACACACACACACACACACACTCCAAGCTGCGAGTCGATGCTCAGCTTGCAATTGGGGACTCTCGACAAACACACAAACCCCCTAGTTGCGAGTCATGGTTGACATGCAACTGGGATCACCACAAAACACACATAGACACACACACACACACACACATACACAAACACACACACACACACACACCCTAGTTGCGAGTCTGTGGTCGGCTTGCCAATGGGGACCCTCGACAAACACACACACATCCCTTAGTTGCGATTCGATGATCGGCTTGCAACTGGGGACCGTCGACAAACACAGACACACCCTTAGTTGCGAGTCGATGGTCGGCTCAATTGGGGGCTCTTCGACAAAAAACACTCCTAGTTGTGAGTCAATGGTTGACATGCAACTGGGGGCACCGACAAACACACACACACACACACACACACTCCTAGTTGCGAGTCGATGGTGGACAAGCAACTAGGGACCCTCGACAAACACATACTGTTGGGTTTCGTAGTAATTTCAAAAAATTTCCTACGCACACACAAGATCATGGTGATGCATAGCAACGAGAGGGGAGAATGCTGTCTACGTACCTACGCAGACCGACTGCGGAAGCGTTGACACAACGTAGAGGAAGTACTCGTACATCTTCGCGATCCAACCGATCAAGCACCGAAACTACGGCACCTCCGAGTTCGAGCACACGTTCAGCTCGATGACGATCCCCGGACTCCAATCCAGCAAAGTGTCGGGGAAGAGTTCCGTCAGCACGACGGCGTGGTGACGATCTTTATGTACTATAGCAGCAGGGCTTCGCCTAAACTCCGCTACAGTATTATCGAGGACTATGGTGGCTGGGGGCGCCGCACATGGCTAAGGAATAGATCACGTGGATCAACTTGTGTGTTCTTTGGGGTGCCTCTGCCTCAGTATATAAAGGAGCCATGGGGGAGGGGGCCGCCGGCCAGGAGGAGGGCGCAGGAGGAGTCCTATTCCTCCCGGGAGTAGGACTCCCCCCCCCCAATCCTAGTTGGACTAGGATTCCCCGAGGGGGAAAGAGGGAGAGGGGGGCCTACCCCCTCTCCTAGTCCTAATAGGACTAGGGGAGGGGGGAGGCGCGCGGCCATCTTGGGCTGCCCCTTTCTCCTTTCCACTAAAGCCCATTAAGGCCCATATGGCTCCCGGGGGGTTCCGGTAACCTCCCGGTACTCCGGTAAAATCCCGATTTCACCCGGAACACTTCCGATATCCAAACATAGGCTTCCAATATATCAATCTTTACGTCTCGACCATTTCGAGACTCCTCGTCATGTCCGTGATCACATCCGGGACTCCGAACAACCTTCGGTACATCAAAATGCATGAACTCATAATATAACTGTCATCGTAACCTTAAGCGTGCGGACCCTACGGGTTCGAGAACAATATAGACATGACCGAAACACGTCTCCGGTCAATAACCAATAGCGGGACCTGGATGCCCATATTGGCTCCTACATATTCTACGAAGATCTTTGTCGGTCAGACCGCATAACAACATACGTTGTTCCCTTTGTCATCGGTATGTTACTTGCCCGAGATTCGATCGTCGGTATCCAATACCTAGTTCAATCTCGTTACCGGCAAGTCTCTTTACTCGTTCCGTAATACATCATCTCACAACTAACATATTAGTTGTAATGCTTGCAAGGCTTATGTGATGTGCATTACCGAGAGGGCCCAGAGATACCTCTCCGACAATCGGAGTGACAAATCCTAATCTCGAAATACGCCAACCCAACATGTACCTTTGGAGACACCTGTAGTACTCCTTTATAATCACCCAGTTACGTTGTGACGTTTGGTAGTACCCAAAGTGTTCCTCCGGTAAACGGGAGTTGCATAATCTCATAGTTATAGGAACATGTATAAGTTATGAAGAAAGCAATAGCAACATACTAAACGATCGGGTGCTAAGCTAATGGAATGGGTCATGTCAATCAGATCATTCAACTAATGATGTGACCTCGTTAATCAAATAACAACACTTTGTTCATGGTTAGGAAACATAACCATCTTTGATTAACGAGCTAGTCAAGTAGAGGCATACTAGTGACACTAAGTTTTTCTATGTATTCACACATGTATTATGTTTCCGGTTAATACAATTCTAGCATGAATAATAAACATTTATCATGATATAAGGAAATAAATAATAACTTTATTATTGCCTCTAGGGCATATTTCCTTCACATACACCCTTAGTTGCGACTTGATGGTCGACATGCAACTAGGGACCCTCGACAAGCACACATACTCCTAGTTGTGAGTAGATGGTCTACATGCAACTGGGGACTCTTGACAAACACGCACACACCCTTAGTTGCGAGTCGATGGTCGGCTTTTAACTAGGGGCCACTACAAAACACACAATCCCTAGTTGCGAGTCGATGGTTGACATGCAACTGGGGACCCTCGACAAACAAAAACAAACACCCTTAGTAGCGAGTCGATGCTTGGCTTGTAACTGTGGACTCTCGACAAATACACACACCCTTAGTTGTGAGTCGATGGTCGGCTTACAACCGGGGGCCCCGGAAAAACACACACACCCCTAGTTGTGAGTCACTGGTCGACATGGAACCGTGGACCCTCTACAAAACACACACCCCTAGTTGCGAGCCGATGGTTGACATGCAACCGGGGACCCTCGACAAAAACACACACAACCTTAGTTGTGAGTTGATGGTTGACTTACAAGTGGCCCCCCAAGAAAACACACCCCCTAGTTGCGAGTCGGTGGTTAGCATGCAAATGGGGATCACAACAAACACACGCACACACACACACACACACACACACACACACACACACACACACACACACACACCTAGTTGCAAGTCAATGGTCAACATGCAACTGGGGGCACCGACAAACATACACACCACCTAGTTGCGAGTCGATGGTCGGCTTGCAACCGAGGGCCCGAGAGAACACACCCCTAGTTGCGAGTCGATGGTCGGTTTCCATCTGGGGACCCCGACAAACACACACAAACGAACTAGGGGGCGTACAAAAACAAACTAGGAGGTGTGTTCAGAGGTACTTAAGACTGCCCCCACTGTACACTTCATATCTTGCTCGGAAAGGAGTGGACACCTAAAACTCTTATAGACTAAAAAACTTACAAAATAAGTTGAGTCTGGAGTAGACTATACTGAAAGTTTAGGTTGCTATGATATAACTGAAACAAAGTTCATTTCAAAAAAGGTTCACCACCAGTGAGTTTATCCACCCAGTTACCATCTGTTTCAGTTACCACATCACATAAATTTTCTCTAGTGCTCATAGATCAGAAAATACTCTTGCTAGATTTTGAAATCACATATCTTCAAACAAACGAGGATTTTAACAGAAAATCTGTAAAATTCACACATGCTTCGTAAAAACAAAAGCTATACATTTGGGCCTGCTACTACTATACTTTCAATTTCCGGAGTTGTGCCGTATGCCACAACTTTTAAGAAATAAAAAAGACCTCACTTAGTCTGAAAAGTTTGAAGTATCCAAAAAAAATACACATGCTCCCGACAAACAGACACACACACACACAAAATTAGACATTCCTGTCTGAAAAAAGAAGGATGTCAATGTATGCCACTGAAAATGTTGATCCACTCGTATTATGCCTCTTAAATTTCTGAGAGAAATGGCAGGCAAACTCTTGTCTCCTGTCTATATGCTGTATGTGCTACAACTAGAAAATCCCTAGATGTACAGACTCAAGATTACAAACTGCGGTGGTAGCTGCTACATTCAGATTAAAAAACTGGGGTGCTAGCTGCTACATTCAGATTCACACAAAAAAAAACTAGAAATCCTTAGATGTACAGACTCAAGACTACAGACTGGGATGCTAGCTGCTACAATCAGATTCACACACAAAAACAAATCTATAGCCATGGGCATGAACATAACCGTGTGGGATTGCTAGTTACTATTCACCGGCTGCATATATAGCAGCCCCCCGGGTTCTTGATGTTCATCCCTCAAAACAAACAAACATCCCTAGATGCGAGGAAAAGGAAGAGGGGATGAACACTCACTCCGTCGGCTTCCCCTGCCACCTCTGTCGCCACAAGCCCACCGGATCAGGCCGTCTCTGTCTTGGAATAGAGTCAAAAGGAAGACAATGGTGGCAGAACAAAGAGATGAAGAGAGGAAAAGAGGCGTGGAGAGTGACGACTGGACTCCAGCAGCCTGGTTAGACTGTTCAGATTCTAAAGCAAGCCCAACAAACAAAAATCGAAGGCCGGCCCAAAAACAAAAAAATCGAAGGCCGCTACGTTGTCTCCCTCTCGGCCCGACAGACAAGACAAGGCGACGCGGATGGAACGCGATGCGAGCGCATCACCTCATGCGCGAAGAATAAAGCAGAGACAGATCGAACGGTAGAAACAATTAGATGTGACATCCTTAAATAATATCTAGATGTGAATTAGTCATTCTGTAATTTTTGTCCAAGATATTTCTGCTGGTCTGCCTTTATTGGATAAGCAAATATCCAATCATTTGCGTAGGGTTTATAAATTGCCTAGGTCCTCTTTCATTCAAAGAATATTAGAAGGAATGGATTATTTTACATTGTTTACTTTGCAGGACATCCATTCCTTTTCAAATCCACAACACTCCTGCACTATTTGCGTAGGGCTTATTTCGTTTGAAGAATTCATGAGGGATAATTGAAGGAATGTTTCTTATGAATTATGGCACTATACAACAAACCTCTTATTTTTTTCTAGGGCGCAATAGAAAAACTTTAGTGCAGATGTAGGATTTGTGTGGATATGACATAACAAAACAAAATATTCATCTTTTCATATGGAGTAGCGCCTTCTAGTTTTCCATCACCGAGAAAACTAGGGAACAAATATGTCAAACAATAATCAGTTTTAATCCATCCAAATATATTAGAATAGATCGAATAAGGTTCATGCAATGGTTATCGACTAGTACCGACACGTAGGCCGGGTAAGCGCTGACCAACACATCCACATGCCTCTCTTACAGAAATTCACAACAACAACAACAACAACAACAACAACTATATTTGCCTCTCTTTTTTGAATCTTTCTCAGACGATTTTGTTTCACCGGAAAAGAAGAAGACAGTTGCCAATTAATTAGCGGAAAACCGAGCAAAAAATGTCACAACGCGCCCGCAAAAAACAAGGCACCCCGGGTGATCGGACAACCCACACAAAACGCAAACACGGACGTAGCCCTCACTACAAACAAGTGCCGAGGCCTATGCCGGACAGAGCCAAAAAAATCAATCTCACGCGCCGATTACCAGACAGCTACGACTCTGTCGAGGAGCATTGTAGGAGAAAAAAGAATTGGACCAACGCCGTAATCGACCACCCGTCTTGTCCCATCATCACCGCGAAGGCCCCTCCTCAATAGCTATGACTACAGGAAAATAAAGTGCGACATGAAGACCCCTCGAGCACGTAAATGAGGCTGACTACCAAACTTCAGCTACAACCCAACTCCGCTCGAACTCGTCATCGTTGCCACACAAGAAGCTGCAGAAAACATTCACACCGCCAGACGAACACCTACCGATTGCAATGCGCGAGCTTACAGCCCATGGAGCATGCAATGGGATCCAATGCTCTTCAAGGCGACGCCCCCAAAAATGAAAGCAACGATGCCGACGCAGTCTCCCAGCCATATTTGGTCTTAGTTTAGGATCGATAAGTATGTATAAAGGGGGGGGGGGGGGTGAATAGACTACAAACCTCAACAACAAACTCTTTTCCCAAGTTTTAAATTCTTCATAGATTTTAAGCTTTTCTAGCAATCTATATAGCACCCTACACATGCATATCTAGAGCAATAGGCAATATAATGTAAAACAAGCAAGTGCAAAGGTAAAGGAGTAGAATTGAGAGAATCACACACACAATAGACTCCGTGAATTTTTCCCCGTGGTTCAGATAGTTTGCGCTATCTTACATCCATGTTGATGGAGGCTTTAGTCCACTAAAGATCTAGAATCGCAAAGGATTCCAATTATGAGATTCTACAGAGTTCACGAAGGACACTCACCACAAAGGGTTCACTTAGGAGCAACCAACCTATTCCACCATGGCTTACGCCCACAAAGGACTAGCCTCACTAGGGTAGACCTTCATGAAGTATTGCAGTCTCCGAGCTCGTACAAACTTCTTGGCTTCTTCATAAACTTGAAGACTTCCAAGCACACCTAGCCGGACTAGGAGGCGCACACCCTCCAAAAATAATAAGATAGAGCTTTCTTGACAATGAAACCATTGCTCTTCTGCTTCCAAAGATATCTCCTCAACACTCAAACCCTCCCAAGATTTGGCTATAGATTTGGAGAAGGTTGAAAACAAGAGGGGATTAGAACTCAAAGGGAGTGATTGGATGGTTAGGGTAGATTGCCCTTTGAAATCAGCACAAGGAGGTGGATCTCTCACTTAGGATAAATGGTGGGAGTGGAGTGTTCTTCAGGTTGAACTAGTGGGATGTGGGGGTATATATAGGCGGGATCAAAAATCTAATCGTCACACACGTTTTCGCACATCATGGAGTGATGCGGAGCATCCCACGTTCATCCCCATGTACACTCCGACTACTCTCCAAGCCCCAAGGATACATAAGATGAGACCTCAACTATACATCATTGGACACAAGGTGAACTTGCTCCTCTTCAAACTTTCACTTTCTACATGTGAGACATGGCTACTACCTCCAACATGTGTGCTATGCATGATCAGGTACTTAGAGGAAAGCCACGGAGCCACCACATCCAACGGACGAGCTAGCGAGGACGCCAAGTACAAGGACCAAGAGAAGAACCTCCAGCCACCGGACGACCGATCGGGATCGGACGTCCGACGCCTGAAGACCCACCGGACGACCGGCGACCCCGCACCCGAGCCAAAATGAGCGGACGTATGACAAGTCCCGGACGTCCGACACACTCCAGCGTCTGGACGTCCGACCGTCCCTGGAAATCCGGCGCCACCTCAACCGAGCCAAAATGCCGGACGTCCGACAAGTACCGGACGACCGAACCCTCGCGAGCCACCAGACGTCCGGTACCCGTCGAACGTCCGACGCCTGTCTGTGCATAGTGTATCGGGCCAAGCCCATGTATCCCTTTGCCCTCACTTACCCCTTTATGGCCCTAGACTATATATACTCCTCCACCTCCACCATTTGAGGGTCAGCATTGGTTTAGCTCATATTAGAGATAGAGCATTGCTCATCCACATCAGATCTACTCCACGAGAGAGACCGCGGCCTCTACGAAGAAGATCCCTTTGGATTCAAGACCTCCTTGCGGAGAAGAACATCAAGACCTCCTCACGGAGAAGACCGGCTACCTTTGTATCGTCCGTTGTTGACTTTGGATCTTGTATCTTCCTTTGTGTCCATGGATCTAGCGCATGTGTGATCATACTTGTTGGTTTGAGTGTTCTCTTGTGTTCCCCTTGTGATTTTCCCCTCGTTTCCCTCCTTGTGTTCTTCGTGTTCATCACAGGATCTGCTCCTTTCGTGAAAGATCGACCGATTAGGGTCCCTACCCTACATTATCTTGGTATCACGAGCCACGTTGATCACGATTTAGGAGCCTCCCCTCGTTGTTTTCTAGCCTAATTTTGTTGTGTTCTACCCCAATTTCGAAAATCCCCACCAAAAATAGCCCCAATTTTTTTTGTGATTTGTTGGTTTGACGAAGTTTTGTTGGATTTGATCCATGGATTTGCTTGGTTTCAAGTGGATCTAGCATCTCCCCAATTTTCCCCACCTCCCATCCACTAAATCTCATCATTTGACCCCAAAATCATCATTTTCCGCCCAAAATCGCGTCCCGGATCTCGCATCTCGTGTTGACCCCAACCCCCGGACGACCGATACTTTACAGACTTCCGGAGCCCGTGGAACGACCGGATGTCCGACCTTTTCCGGACGACCGGAACCCCTAACCTGAGCCGAATTTACGGATTTCCGAGCCCGCCCGGACGTCCGCCCCCCGGACATCCGACCTTGTCCGGACGTCCGTAACCTGTAAAAACTGATTTCACTCAAATTTTGTTTCGGCCATAACTAATTCATCCGAACTCTGATTTTAACGTTCTTTAGCTCGTTTTGAAGCTCTTAACATCCCCCTTCCCCAAAAAATACCACCAACATCTTTTGACTCCATAATTTTTTTGGAATTTTGGCATCTTTGCCTAGGGCTTCCACCACATCATCCGCTACACCACCACCGACTTCTGCAACCTAACCATTTTTGTTCCACATCGCGTTAGTGATTTCTTGAGGAGTGATTTGAGTCTCCTAAGGTGTCTAGGCTACTTAGGTACGATTGCTTCTTCATCAACTACCATCACCACCATAACTTCCGCATAGTTTTGCCCATCTCACACTCCCGCCACCCCAACTTAATCCAATTTTGTTTGTGTTGTGAGTTGTGTCTCCTAAGGTGTTTAGGCTACTTAGGGACCATGCTTCCAACTCCGACACCGTGTATAGTCCACCACCTTAACCTCCACTTCCGCATTGCCTACTCGCATAACACATCATTGCATTTCCGCAATACCTTTGAGCTTCCGCAACCACCACCGCATTCCCGCTACCACCATTTGACATTTAAGATTTTGAGTTCGCGGTTTTTCCGTTTCCTAAGGTGTTTTGGCTACTTAGGGATGAGTCTCCATCATCTTGATATCTCCATCAAGATCACCGCCACTCATCATCGACACGGACGGTAACCTCCATATCATCTTGGTATCGTGGTATCCCTCCATTGTATATTCCCTTGCCAATGCATTGATAACCCCTAGCCCATTTTGCGTCACTTGCCTATCGAGACTAGCCATTTGAGTATTGCCGGCAATGCTATTTGTGCACATTAGTGATCTACACCATACATTGCATCCATACCGTATCATATTGGTATCATGTCACCCCTTGTGTCACAAGTTTGTTCCCGTATATACCCAATTGCTATCTTGGTTTGTGCATTTCGCATTGTGTCCATATACAAAAAAATAAGCTTTTAAGCAAAAGAGAAAGAGCAAAGAAGCTCGTAAGCAAGTGCCATAGCGTCATACCACATTGCATATAAGATTGTCATATCCGATCATCTTGGATCATATCACCGAAACATCATACATATGTGTCATACTTGGGATAGAAAGTTCATACATTTTGCATCTTATAGGTTGTGCACAAGTGTCGTATCCGCCTATTGAGAAATCGTGCTAGCGTCTCTCTTGAGTTGTGAAACACGAGCGTTTTCCGTTGATTCCACATTTTGAGCTCATTCCTTGGTTGCACGACCCCATTTATCTATCCGTGTGTGTGTTTCCGTGTGCCACATATAGCTATTGGTCTACTTGTTTCACTTGCAAATTTGTGAATCTCTTTCAACATTATTGACTCTTGCTAACATTCCGCATCAAATTTTTGTGCCACTATCCTCACCGAGCTCCACCATAAGCCTTATTTGTGTAGGTGTGAGAAACCGACAAGAATTGGTACCAATTGTGCTATTTCCTTGTCCACATTGGAGTGATCATTGATCCACTTTCAACTTCAGTCAAGGTACATTTGGTATTAGTTCTTCTCTTTCTACCACTCACATTTTTCTCTTGAAGTGATGGATAGGCAAGGCATTTCATCTCCGGTCTTCCAAAACAACGACGGCGTGAACAACTACATCACCAAAGTGTCAATCTTCGATCTACAACGACAAATCCAAGGCGCACAATCAAGATTGAGAGAGCGCATCAAGAACCTCTCCATTGACATTCGCCACTCTGAAGCGAGGAAAAGGGACTACATCGACAACAAGCTTTCCGCACAAAAGGAGGAGCAAGATGCAAGGATGGAGGAGATTCGGACTTTGTTGGCCAAACGTTCTTCCCCTTCATCATCCTCAAGGTGGTGGCGAGCAAGTCAATCATCTTCGGAGCTCCCAAGTGATGCAAGCGTAAGTCGTCCACGTCCACATCTCCATGGCGACCACCATCACGTTCGTGATCCACATTGTCATGAAGGGGAAGTCACCTCCAAGAATCATGTGCACGACGACGACGAACGCCATCGAGCTCAAGCACGACAACGACACCATCATCATGAAAATTCTCGCCAAGCACAAATGCACAAGTCCCAACAAGCCCTACTTCACGCCAAGTCCAAACATCATGAGCACAAGAGAAGACCGTGAGACAAGCACCACCAAGGCGGAGCTACGGCTACACCAACCACTTCGGCATCTTCGCCAAGTGTTCTCGAGGCATCTTCGCCTTCGGATGTACGACATCTTCGCCTACTTCCCATGAGTTCGCCTACATCGACATCTTCACCAACGAGGCGACCACCTATGAGCGAGGGCGACACTTCCATCTTCGGAAGCCTCCCAAGGAAGATGGCCGAGATTGGGACATTCCCTTCGGTCATGGAGACGAGCTACGAGGTGCCACATCATATGGGCCTCCTACAACAAGACAGTGACAAGAAGGTCGA
Organism: Triticum aestivum; assembly: GCF_018294505.1. NCBI lineage: Eukaryota > Viridiplantae > Streptophyta > Magnoliopsida > Poales > Poaceae > Triticum > Triticum aestivum. The sequence continues at coordinate 140,462,867 of NC_057812.1, forward strand.
GCAAGGGCCATCCCCTTCGACCACGACGACGAGCATGAACCTCTTCAACAACATGAAGACGACACCCATATTGGACTCATACTCCGAGTCAAGCTACGAGACCGCACATGAGACCTTATCTTTGGTCTTAGAGGAGAGTGATGATGTGCCATCTTCGACCTTCATCCACGGCTACAACTACGACATGATTGAGCATGGAGACATTTGCACCAACATCTCTCCGACACCCACATATAAAGAGATGCCCCAATTCCCATGTGAGGAGAGCCACCCCACCATGAGTGATATGAGTGACTTCACCATTTGTGACATTGAGTGCATTTCCTATGAGAGGATGAGTGTGACCACCACTATCCCCACACTTGAGAGCATCCAAGAGGGAGTGAGTGAGCCACCACACTTAGTGAGTGAGGTAGTTGACATGGCACGTGAGGCCACTATGATTCCTAACGACTTAACCTCTACTCCGAGTGTGTTTTCTTCTTTGGTGTAGGTCTCCTACATGACGACATGCCTATCCTCGACGAGTCCATATCTTCAATGGAGACAACAATGGCCATGGTGGAAGAAGATGCACCCCCACATGGTTCCATCAAGATGACGATGACCACGACTTGGTCTTCGACACCTCACCTACAACACATGAGCGATGCTCCAAAGGTAACATAGGTGATGGTGCTTCTCTTGTCCTACTAGTGGACTATTTTACAAATGATTGCTTGCATGATGTTGACACACCTATTCCCATGCTTCATGCTAGTGCGACTTCCTCATGTCATGACTTACCTATTTATGATGAATATGATGACGAGCATGTCGAGTTGCCTAGTTGTGATGTTATGCTCCATAGGATATCATGTGAAAATTCTTTTGGTCACATCATGTTTGACAATCCATCAACCTTGTCATATGCTATGAGTGAGATATCCCATATTGCATCTTTTCAATCTCAACATAGTGACTATGCATGCCCCATTACAATAAATCCCATTTGCACTTATGGCATAGATGACGAGATGATGGTCATTGGCTTTTGTTTTTCATGTTATGATATTGCCATGCTTCCTTTACATGATTTGCGCAATTCATCTACTATGCCATGCCATGATCACATAGAACCAAATATGCTTTGTTTTGGATGTTGTCAATATTCTCCATGTGATGTTTCCACTAATGATCATGAGGAGACCCCCATAGTTTCCCCCTACATATTAGGAGATTTTGATGCATTCCATACATTGCATGATTCTCATAATTGCTTGCACCATATGCATTCCATGAATAACAATGCTCTACATATTCTTGTGATGCATTACACAATTTGAGTCTCCATTATGCTATACATAACAACAAACATATCATGATGGATGACATGTTTCTATATCACACATCTCATTTATTCGAGCATTGGATATTTTGTGCTAACCAACACAAGCACGTGCGCATCATGATGGATGATGTGTACATCTACCACGCACACACAATTTTCCATTTATCTTTGTTTTGTGTAGGTACTCACGTATACTCGTCAACCTCTCAATCCCAAGAGTTGACGAAACGAGATCTTAAGAGTAAAGATAACTTGGGATCCCGTGAACTATCCTTTCCACTGCTCTCTTCGCGCAACGACTACGCGCATCTCTCTCACTTGGCTCTCACACGGCTATGGGCTATATACCACTTGTCGCTTCATGCTCATTTTACCGTGTTCACTTTGCATGCTATGTTTGCTTCTATGCCTTTGCCATGCAATTGTGACCCTTGCTTGCATCTACCCATGATTCACCATTATGCTACTCCTATGTATATTTGCATGCTTGGTGGAGATCCTTGTTGCTATTGCCATGTTTATCATGTGCCCCATGCTATTGATGCTATTTTGCTCATATCCTCCTTTCATGCTTGTGCTATATCATGTGAATTATTCATGCACACTATTTGCACCCATGACATGCTTGCCATGATTCCTTCTAGTATGTTGCATCTTCACACGACTAGCTTGATTGACTTGATCATCATGATTGCTTGCTTTATCGCATCACCCATGTTTAATTTTTACCCGCTTTCTTGGGTTGATGACATATATGTTCATGCCTCTCACATGATATATCTTGTTCATTGTTGCTTACCTCTAATTGTTGCATCTCTTGGACACTCGGACATATTACTCGTGATGCATGCTTTTTTGATTGAGCCTATTGTATTTGGTTATTCTTGCATCATATGCCTCCATACTATGAAATGCTCCCTTGTCCTTTCTTATGATGAGCATGATGCATACACTGTTGGGTATTATACCACACTAATGATAGGTTTTGCACTTCCGCTAACCTCATTTGTTTTTCCGAGTGTTTGTCATGTTCTTTCATTTTGGAGGATTCACAAGGCGGTGCTGTTATGCAACAACTTGGTCAGGCGAAGGCATACATGATGTGCAACACCAACATTTGCGACAATCTCCTAAAGGTGAACTCCTTCCCTTTGAGCCATCCTCAAATACACACATTGGATGGGTCATTCTTTCATTGTTGTTTCCTTCTTCTTGTCTACATGTTGCACCTATTGGATGGAGGAGCGACATTGAAGATTGGCTCTATGGACCTTCGCATTGAGGAGCGCTCAGACTGCTTGGATGCACCTTCGAACCTCCACTCATGGCACGACATCGAGCATTGGTACACTGATACGTCTCTAACGCATCTATAATTTTTGATTGCTCCATGCTATTATATTATCTATTTTGGATGTTAATGGGATTTATTTTACACTTTTATATCATTTTTGGGACTAACCTACTAACCGGAGGCCCAGCCCAATTGCTGTTTTTTTTGCCTATTTTAGGGTTTCGAAGAAAAGGAATATCAAGCGGAGTCCAAACGGAATGAAACCTTCGGGAACGTGATTTTCTCAACAAACGTGATCCATGAGACTTGGAGTGGTCGTCAAGAAACAAGGGAGGAAGGCATGAGGCAGGGGGGCGCGCCTACCCCCTGGGCGCGCCCTCCACCCTCGTGGGCCCTCTGTTGCTCCACCGACGTACTTCTTCCTCCTATATATATCCACATACCCCCAAACATCCAAGAGCACCACGAAAACCTAATTCCACCGCCGCAACCTTCTGTACCCGAGAGATCCCATCTTGGGGCCTTTTCCGAAGCTCCACCGGAGGGGGCATTGATCACGGAGGGCCTCTACATCAACTCCATGGCCTCTACGGTGATGTGTGAGTAGTTTACTTCAGACCTACGGGTCCATAGTTATTAGCTAGATGGCTTCTTCTCTCTCTTTGGATCTCAATACAAAGTTCTCCTCGATCTTCTTGGAGATCTATTTGATGTAATCTTCTTTTGCGGTGTGTTTGTCGAGATCCGATGAATTGTGGGTTTATGATCTAGATTATCTATGACCAATATTTGATTCTCCTCTGAATTCTTTTATGTATGATTGGTTTATCTTTGCAAGTCTCTTCGAATTATCAGTTTGGTTTGGCCTACTAGATTGATCTTTCTTGCAATGGGAGAAGTGCTTAGCTTTGGGTTCAATCTTGCGGTGCTCGATCCCAGTGACAGAAAGGGAACCAACACGTATTGTATTGTTGCCATCGAGGATAAAAAGATGGGGTTTATATCATATTGCATGATTTTATCCCTCTACATCATGTCATCTTCCTTAAAGCATTACTTTGTTCTTATGAACTTAATACTCTAGATGCATGCTAGATAGCGGTCAATGTGTGGAGTAATAGTAGTAGATGCATAATCGTTTCGGTCTACTTGTCTCGGACGTGATGCCTATATACATGATCATACCTATATATTCTCATAACTATGCTCAATTCTATCAATTACTCGACATTAATTCGTTTACCCACCGTAATACTTATGCTCTTGAGAGAAGCCACTAGTGAAACCTATGGCCCCCGGGTCTATCTTCCATCATATTAATCTTCCAACACTTAGTTATTTACTTTGCCGTTTATTTTACTTTGCATCTTTATTTCTCTTTATCATAAAAATACCAAAAATATTATCTTATCATATCTATCAGATCTCACTCTCGTAAGTGACCGAGAAGGGCTTGACAACCCCTTTATCGCGTTGGTTTCTAGGTTCTTATTTGTTTGTGTAGGTGCGTGGGACTTGAGCGTGATCTCCTACTGGATTGATACCTTGGTTCTCAAAAACTGAGGGAAATACTTACGCTACTTTCCTGCATCATCCTTTCCTCTTCAAGGGAAAACCAACGCAGTGCTCAAGAGGTAGGATACACCAACACCTCCATATTTGTTGATTGTGCTCTCACATGTCATGCTCGATGGACATATCATACACATGACAAATTTGCATCTCATGCATGGATTGAGTCACATTATGATTGCCTTGTTGCATCTTGTATCCCGATGTCATCCATGATATATGAGCTTGTGCATTTTCTTAGCAAATTTGTTGTGATCTACCTTGATGGCATATACATAAATCATGAACATATTGCCCACCATCAATTGCATGATCACATCACATTGAGCATCCATTACCATATTCGTGCTATTGATAAACTATCTCATTATGACATCATTTTGCACCGTGGTTGCATTGATCATATTCACAACACATTTGTGTGCGCAATGAATGCTTTTGATCCCATGAATGCTTTGCATACCATTCCATCTCTTTTGGATAAGCTTCATGCACCTTGTCATGATCAATATGGTCGCACGGACACATGTTTACTTGATGGACACTGTGTGTACGCTAACCATTGTATTTCCAAGTGTACTTCGTGTTTGCTCATTTTGCATGTACGACATATCGGAGACACCTTGGAGTACTTGGATTGCGCCATGCCTTCAACTCCGTCCAACTACAAGTCTGTCCACGACAACCGTTTCCATGGTGATGAGGATCACGATCCAAGGTCGGATCTTCCCCAAGGGGGGGTGATATGATGCGGAGCATCCCACATTCATCCCCATGTACACTCTGACTACTCTCCAAGCCCCAAGGATACATAAGATGAGACCTCGACTATACACCATTGGACACAAGGTGAACTCGCTCCTCTCCAAACTTTCACTTTCTACATGTGAGACATGGCTACTACCTCCAACATGTGTGCTATGCATGATCAGGTACTTAGAGGAAAGCCACGGAGCCACCACATCCAACGGACGAGCTAGCAAGGACGCCAAGTACAAGGACCAAGAGAAGAAGCTCCAGCCACCGGACGACCGGTCGGGACTGGACGTCCGACGCCTGAAGACCCACCGGACGACCGCCCAATCCCGCACCCGAGCCAAAATGAGCGGACGTCCGACACACTCCAGCGTTCGGACGTCTGACCGCCCCCGGAAATCCGGCGCCACCTCAACCGAGCCAAAACACCGGACGTCCGACAAGTACCAGAAGACCAGACCTTCGCGAGCCACCGGATGTCCGGTACCCATCAGACGTCCGACGCCTGTCTGTGCACAATGTATCGGGCCGAGCCCATGTATCCCTTCGCCCTCACTTACCCCTTCGTGGCCCTAGACTATATATACTCCTCCACCTCCACCATTTGAGGGTCAGCATTGGTTTAGCTCATATTAGAGATAGAGCATTGCTCATCCAAATCGGATCTACTCCACGAGAGAGACCGCGGCCTCTACGGGGAAGATCCCTTTGGATTCAAGACCTCCTTGCGGAGAAGAACATCAAGACCTCCTTACGAAGAAGACCGACTACCTTTGTATCGTTCGTTGTTGATTTTGGATCTTGTATCTTCCTTTGTGTTCATGGATCTAGTGCATGTGTGATCATACTTGTTGGTTTGAGTGTTCTCTTGTGTTCCCCTTGTGATTTTCCCCTCGTTTCCCTCCTCGTGTTCTTCGTGTTCATCGCGGGATCTGCTCCTTTCATGAAAGATCGGCCGATTAGGGTCCCTACCCTACATAACGGAGGCTCTGAATGGTATTGTTTGATGGCTCCGAGTTAAAAAAAGAGTCAAATTTAGATTCCACTGACATGTTTGAATGGTTCCGATCGGTGGCTCCAAGGTGAGTACCTCGACACCTGACACACTCTCTATAGTCGCTTTAGAAGTTTTGATTGGTTCTGCTCAGAGATTTCTGTCGTGATAATAGAAGGTCTACCAAAATGCTTTGGTGACTACGAATGGAATGCTGGAGACTCTGATGGAACTAGGGTTTAGAACAACAACTATATCTGGTTGTATCGGTGGCTCGGAGTGGAAATGGTTCAGTGGCACCGAGAGGAGTTGAATAGGTAGGTATAGTGGAAATTCTTGAAGGACTTTGAGGAGTTTTTGGAGTTTGATGAGAACATGAAGCAATGAACTCATTGTCACATCATCATCCCCTTTTGATAGTATCGACATTCCTATGAGTTAGGACCGGGAGTATATCGACCAGGGGGGGGGGGGGTGAATGGGAGATTTAAAATTTCCTTCGAAACTTCAAATCTCTCGAGATAAAACAGTGGAAGAATTACTAGACATGAACACTGAAACTAACTCGGCATGACTGTCCGAATGAAAAACAATCTAGATAAGAAGGACTAGGCAAAACTTTCAATAAAAGCGATGATAATTCTCCTAGTATAGTGACAGAGAAACTTCACGATAACAATATTAGCACAAAATGAAGACATCCGAACAACATGGATGAATGGTTATGAAAGATAATTGAACAAGGATTCTAATCACTCAAATAAGAGATGTTCATCATAGCACAACTCAGCTGAATGATAAAGTAACACCAAAGGATCAACAGACGAGCATACAAGCAAACTACTTTGAGCACGAGAAACTGAAATACACTAAACATCATAGCCACTCAACAAATAATAAATTGATATTGATAAAAGATTAGAGATATATATCGGGACACAGAGCACGGAAGATGAACTACTGAAAGTATTGCAGTAGAGTAGAATGAATCAGTGGTGCTCGATGGTGACAGAAGATTTGGTAGAATAATTCACTCTTCTGCAAAAGAGTTACGCCTGGTTGAGGGGCTTGCGATTGAACATAGGAGCAAACCTCTCTCCATCCTATTCTCCTTCAATGTGAAGCTGATCAGACTTTGGTTGAATTCACTCGAGGTAGATGCTTATCGGTGATCTTCAAACCTTTGAAAGACTTCTTCACGAACCACCGTTACTATTGGTTGATGAAGACTTTGCTTTTTGAAGACAATTACTATTTGACACTCAAGTCAACACCTATCCATCTAGAGAGTGTGCGGCTCTCAAGTGTAATAGATACAAGAACTCTCAACTCAGATCTACTGTGACGCTGAACCACCATCTGAGTTTTTCCTCTTGATTTTTTCTCAGTGGATGTTAAACTCAAATCTCTTGAGAGGGGTGCTCAATCAATCTTCTCAGAATCTCAAGCGGAGTAGCCAACTAAAACATTGGAGCGGAGTGGCTATTTATAGCTGCAGCCTTTCCCGATGGGAAATGACCATTTAGGACATGCGGTCCAGCAAATGTCCAGTCGACATGTTTTCCAATGGTTTGAATTTTGAGAACATATCAACTTTAATTGGGGAACAAGTAAAGCTGACTCCTCGGTACGAAAGATATCTCTTGCAGTCCATAAGAACAATGTCTTTGACCGGCAAGTAAAAATTTGGAGCACATGGAGATTTCTCTTAGTGTTTCATAGGTTTCGGCTAAGCATCACAAGAGACTTAATTCTTGAATACCTATACCCCTCTTAATAGTACAATGGTCCCGTGACTCAAATAAGGTAAAGAAGAAGAATGAAACAAATACTACGTCTTCGCTTGATGACCTACATGGGCACATGGCTATTGCAATTCACGATAAGTAGACTATGTCGATCCCACAGGGAGCGGTGTCTGATACGTCTCCAACACATCTATTTTTTCTCATGCTTTTCCTCTTGTTTTGGACTCTAATTTGCATGATTTGAATGAAACTTACCCCGAACTGATGCTGTTTTCACCAGAACTACCATGGTGTTGTTTTTGTGTCGAAATAAAAGTTCTCGAAATGGAACGAAACTTTTTGAGGATTTTTTATACCAATACTAAGAATTTCTGGAGCCAAGACCCACCGGAGAGGGGCCCCTGGGTTGGCACAACCCACCAGGGCGTGCCCCCCTCTCCTGGCGTGCCCAGGTGGGTTGTACCCACCTGGTGGCCCCACTGACGACCCACCTGATACTATAAATTCACATTATTCCAAAAAAAAATCAGGGAGAAAGAATTATCGCGATCCACGAGACAGAGCCGCTGCCAAGCTCTGTTCTTCCTCGGGAGGGCAGGTCTAGAGTCCGTTTGGGGCTCCGAAGAGGGGGATCTTCGATCTTCGTCATCACCAACCTATCTCCATCACCAATTTCATGATGCTCCCCATCGGGAGTGAGTAATTCCTTCGTAGGCTCGCTGGTAGGTGAGGAGTTGGATGAGATTCATCATGTAATCGAGTTAGTTTTGTTAGGGCTTGATCCCTAGTATCCACTATGTTCTTAGATTGATGTTGCTATGACTTTGCCATGCTTAATGCTTGTCAGTTTGTGCCCGGGTGCCATGATTTCAGACCTGAACCATTTATGAATTCATCATTATATCCATATTTTAGTGTAACGACCCGGATTTGGTAGAATCCAAGTCTCTGTGCTTACTGTGCTATCCCTGGATCATAGCTAGCACATAATAACAAAAATGAATATCAGTAAGACATAGATCATTCTACTACAATGGTAGATCCAGATATATATAAATCATACCTTAGGCACAGCTCAAGCTGGCAGATAATACAGAGGAATTATACGTAGTCACTAAGTTAGGCTCCATCAACGCCACTGGGCTCGTTGAGTGTAGACCATAACCCTATCGTCTCTTAATCTGTCAAGATCTGCACATGACAGGTGCATGTGAGTATCGTGGAATGTACTCGCAAGTTGCAAAGGAAAGTTTAACAGAATATATATATGCAGGGTAAGTATTGTGGAGGTTTCATTTGCGTAAAGCCAATTTTCTCCTATACTAAATTTTATAAACTACTTTGGAATAGAAATAGTTTTTAGTATAAAAAGTAGGAGTGAGACACTTGGATATACGCACCAGTGCTCAGTCTCCAAAATAGTTTTAAAACATACATAAGGTTGAGGTGAAACACATTCACTGTGCTCATTTCTCAACTTTAACCCTTAAAATAGATTTTTTAGAAAAGAGAGGGGAGATTCTTTTTCAGTCCAAGTCTTCAGTTGCTCGATTTGCCCGTAACCGGGGGCACGACTAATCGATTAGGTTAAACCCTCTACAGAGGTCGTACACGTTCCCCACATGACACAACTAACCCCGTTTACCGTTACACACTTGGGTGTACGACTAGGAGGAGATTGTGACGAAGCCTTTCCATAACAGCCCCCTATACCTGACCAAGCCGCCCGCAACTTAGGCAATGAAAGCCCCTCTCCGATGGCGGTCCTGAGGTAAAGGTTTCCCGTTAGTACTAAGCTAAGCCAGAGCCCATAGTAGCATGTGGCTGTACTGGAAGCTACATCAAACTGTACTTGGAAGATCTCATTCCCCTGAACGGCGGTCCCCACCAAAAACCTGTGTGCAAGACCCCAGTCGGGCACATTCACTGCAAGACCCCGATGGGCACAATCACTTGCAGACGCTCCCGTCATACCATCCCGCCCAGGGAATAGAAGTAAAACAATATATAATTTTGTTTTAAAAAGATTTTCTCAAACTTTGCTCCAAAGAGAGCAAGTTTAAAGTTTAAAACAAGTTTGGTTTTCATCCCACCCATTTTGTGCAAGCATGGCCAATGGTGAGTCTTGAACCTATGGCTCTAGATAAATAATACTTTGTAAAACTTTTGTAAAACATGCATAGTATTAAAATATAAAGGAATATGCATAATATGAAAACATAGGTCAGAGCATGATCAATTCCAACTTGCCTGAGTCTTGAAGTTGATTCCCTACTTGTTCTCGTCACTCCTTTACTTTACGATATATCTAACGACGAAAGAAAATACTTCAACACACAACAATTCAAATAAAGATCCAAATAAAGATTCAAAATTCACAATACAAATACATTCGTGGGATAGTTATCATGACGTGGCTATGGTTTGAGATAGAATCTAGTTTGGTCTTGAAGAAGACTTGACATAGTCATATACTACGGTTGGATTCAAGTGATACTAAGTGAAGATCATGGTTTAGATATAAGGAGTGATTGTGAGACAAGGTTCTAGGAAGAACTATGTGAAATATTTGGCCTATGGCTAAGCCATTTGAGAAATTTGAAACTTACTGTTAAAAAGTAGATTTTCAAATGCATGGTTAGAACCTAGAGATACATGAAAAAAATGAATCATGGTCGTCTACATATGATGATTGGATCAAGGATCAAAATTAAATGATAAAAGAATAAGAATAATACTAAAACAAAGCTAAACTCCAAGTGTGGACAAGAACAAGTATTGAATATGCCGAAAGACTATTATAAACTTGAATGCGTCAAAGTGATGACCATAGTATATTAATGAAAAGTACATTTCCCAAGGATCATTTGAGCGAAAGAATCACTCTAATAGAAGTTGCAGATCAAAGGTTGTGGCCCAAACAAAATCTGACTTGGTTGCGCTAAAATGGCTGCTAACACGTACGGGCAAGCTAGCTAGACAATAAAGCTAGCACACTTCTAGGTGGATTGATGAACAGTGCTAGCACATGAACATGCATAAGTGCGTGAACCTAGCTTATTTGCACGAGCGCTGCGGTTTAGAAAGAGAGACAGAAGTGCTCACCAAAATGAGGGGGCTAGGTCGCCGGAGTTGGGCGGCGCACGGGTCGGCTTCGGTTGAGTTCGACGACGGAGAGGTAGCCGGTGACGAGAGATGCACTACGGACGTTCGGGACGACGAGGTGAAGACGATGTAGTACCACCACTGTCGTTCTCGTCCACTAGAGAACGCCGATGGAACTCGGGTTCCGCCGTTCGCGTGCTCTGGTTGCCGATGGAACTCGGGTTCCGCCGTTCGCGTGCTCTGGTTGGAGAATCCAAGGGTCAGTAAGGTGCGCGCAAGAGACAAAAAGAGAAAGGAGGAAGCAGGGGGTCCTGGGGTTAACCGGTGGCATTGATTTCGTCAGGCGGCGGTGGCGGCGGAGAGGTGCTCCGGCGAGCAATTTCTTGATGTATAGGATGAACACGAGGGGGTTTTGGGTATGAGATGAGCAGGGTTGATGGGATATCCTGTTCTTCTATTAATAGTGGTGAGCAGGCTCGTTCCATCACCGTGGAGGAGGCGGGTCGCCGGGCGTTTCAGGTGGGCGTTAATGGCAATTAGAGCGAATAGATGGCACACTAGGACAGGAGAGTTAAAGGAATTAGAGGAAGGCAACAGTCAAGTCGTACATGCAGTTTCTTCTCTGTACGTATGTGCACGTGTGCACGTACATGCAATGCAAGAGAATAAAGACATGAAACTGAAAATTAATTAGGAGTAATGAGGTAGTGGTTGTGTGGGGATATTAGGTGTGATCAAGTCCAGGTGAAACGACGATCGAAAGGAGGGTAACGGCAGTAGCTGTGCATTGTGCGACTGTTGTTGTTCATGCGTGCAGCGAGTGCACGTACAGGGAAGAAGATGGTGCTCACGTGACGGTAATGGCCTAAGGCCCAGGTGGAGAAAATAAATAATGAAAAGAATAGGAAATCGATTGGGCTAGATCCATGCGGTTGGAAGGAAGGAAATAACTTGTGGGCTGCACCCAGAGGAAGGAGAAAAAAAATATGAACAAGAGGAAGATGGGCTTGATACAATAGGCTTAGGACAGAATTTTGTTAATTATTTATATAAGTGCACAAACTACTACTAATGCTTTATGGAAATAACTAAATTACACACAAAAAATATCAATTTTATGTTTTGCAAATTCACAAAAGGGTAATTGTACCATATTAAATATTTCCAATTTTTTTGGAGAAGTCACATTATCTCCTCTCATTAAATTTTATTTGAATACTTTGGAAATATTTAAATGGCATTAAAATTCCATATAAGATTCAATTCCAATGAAGCTCAAAAATTCAAAGAACCCCAAATGGAATATTAATCCACCACATTTGAGAAAGTCATTTTATTCTCACTCATATATTTCAATGTGGTTTCAAAATATTCCAAACGAATTGAATGCCCTTTGAATTCTTGAATAAACTTTCCCAACCATATTTTTTATTGGACCAAAATGTTATCCAATTTTTAACATGGTTTAAAAAATAAAATAAACAAGGACTCAAAAAGTTTTAATTCCCTATGAAAATTATAGCAATTCAATCAATATTATCCTATTATTAACATTCCAAAATTTGGAAAATTTTGGGATGTTACAAACTACCACCCTTAAAAGAAATCTCGTCCTCGAGATTTGCAGAGGCTAGCAAGAATAGGTTAGGGTTCGGGTCACTTGGGTTACTTTCCCATGGTTATAGCATGTCATAAGCGGGCGTGCAGTCTTATCCTTCCCTTCTGTCATAAGGTAATGTCTTATGTTAATATAGTTCCTTGTATTCCGGTTCTCCAGCATGCCTTTGTCTGAGGCTTTTTGCACAATTCTGGAGTCTCTGCTGAATTGTCGTATGACCCAATTATCCTTCCAGGGTGTTCGGGTGCTACCACCCTTAAGAACATACTTGTGGGGATTTCGACAATTTCTTCATTCCATGATGGTTGTTCATCAAGCTTCTGTGGTTTAGAACTTTAGGCTTTTCCTCAAAAGAACGAGTCTTGCTCCAAAAATTCTAAACTACTTATCGATACTCTCATGGTGGTTGATATTTTTTTTTCTGGAACTCCTTGAAGATCTTCACATTTGTCCTCACCGTTCATCTACGTTAGGCACAACTGCCTATCTATAAGGGTAAAACGTCTTGCCATTCTATGGTTATGGCTTGTCGTATCGACACTCTCTAGAGTTTCAAGTCTCTCCGATTTACCAATCAAACATACAAAAGTATATAATAAGAGTCTCCAGTATGGGGCAAATCCATCCCGTACTCAAATCATTTCCTCATATGCAGATAAGTAAATCGTGTGTTTTAACACTCGGTCTTTCTCACTCCTCCTTAAGAGGTCTTCACCTGCAAATCTAATAAAATGTCTTTGGGTGGCGTTAATCCTACACAGGTTGTGTTAAACTTGCATCCGTACATAACGGAATTTTCCTTGAATCTTCACTTGTTTTCTTCGGATGCCGTCTGTCAAGACGAGATTGAAATAGAGATTCTTGAATTGTTCCCATATCATTGCCTTTGGAATTCATTGATGGCTATACACATCTCCAGCCAAGTATCAGCCTCTTGAATGAAATATCGTGAAGCATATTTGACCTTCTTCTTTGGTTTTACCTTGGCGTCTTTCTTTCTATATTCTGAATCCATCGTTCTGCTTCTGAAGGTGTTACTTGGCCTATCAAAATAATTCCATCCATCGATGGGGTTTAAGAGGTTTGGAGAGATGAGGTAGGTCTTTAGATAAAAGGAGAGATAGATACCACCACAATAATCATCAAACAACATTTATTTATAACGTTTATAATAGGCTCGTTTCTATGGTTTCGTCATCAAGTCTTCATTTCTTTGGTTCTTGAAAGTCTTCTATGCTTGAAGGTACTCCCTTATGAAGGTATTCCATTACATCTTCCGTAACTCACATATCTCAAGGTTGAATAAATAATACATACCTACGGAGTTCGTATTCTAATAACATAAAATTTTTAATCACCCAATTCAAATGACAACCAAAATCAAATCAGGGATGAAGAACTCCAACAAAACTCCAAAATCACTCATAGATTTCACACAAACAATTCCTATGGCACCTCATCAACATAAGTTGGCATGGTTGGGTACACTAGTCGCACTCTTTCGTTTATTTCACAACTCTCATGGTGAGCTTGGATATTATTAGAATTATGTGGGATATATTATGACAGGTGTAAACTTCAGCTTCTTCATAGCAATCTTAGTCTTGAGTGTCTTCGGTTCTTCTTCAACCTCTTGGATGCAAACTTCAGTATTGGATACGCCTTATAATAGCATCATTTCCATGAATTAACCTTTAGTCTTTGAAAATCCATGCGACATATCATTGTCAAAGTCACTGGAGTCTAGAAGGTTGGTCATCTAAGTTTTTCGAAAGCAGATGAGAACTTAGTAAAGAAAAGAAGAGGATACGAGAATGCTATTAATACTATGGAAAATATAAGTTGTTCCAATCAAGGTCATCTTGTTTCTAAGCCATTTTCTAGGGTCACGCCCTACAGTCAACCTGGCTCTGATACCATTTTGTAACGACCCGGATTTGGTAGAATCCAAATCTCTGTGCTTACTGTGCTATCCCTGGATCATAGCTAGCACACACAGTAACAAAAATGAATATCAGTAAGACATAGATCATTCTACTACAATGGTAGATCCAGATATATATAAATCATACCTTAGGCACAGCTCAAGCTGGCAGATAATACAGCGGAATTATACGTAGTCACTAAGTTAGGCTCCATCAACGCCACTGGGCTCGTTGAGTGTAGACCATAACCCCATCGTCTCTTAATCTGTCAAGATCTGCACATGACAGGTGCAGGTGAGTACGTGGAATGTACTCGCAAGTTGCAAAGGAAAGTTTAACAGAATATATATATGCAGGGTAAGTATTGTGGAGGTTTCATTTGCGTAAAGCCAATTTTCTCCTATACTAAATTTTATAAACTACTTTGGAATAGAAATAGTTTTTAGTATAAAAAGTAGGAGTGAGACACTTGGATATACGCACCAGTGCTCAGTCTCCAAAATAGTTTTAAAACATACATAAGGTTGAGGTGAAACACATTCACTGTGCTCATTCCTCAACTTTAACCCTTAAAATAGATTTTTTAGAAAAGAGAGGGGAGATTCTTTTTCAGTCCAAGTCTTCAGTTGCTCAATTTGCCCGTAACCGGGGGCACGGCTAATCGATTAGGTTAAACCCTCTGCAGAGGTCGTACACGTTCCCCACATGACACAACCAACCCCGTTTACCGTTACACACTGGGTGTACGACTAGGAGGAGATTGTGACGAAGCCTTTCCGTAACAGCCCCCTATACCCGACCAAGCCGCCCGCAACTTAGGCAATGAAAGCCCCTCTCCGATGGCGGTCCTGAGGTAAGGGTTTCCCTTTAGTACTAAGCTAAGCCAGAGCCCATAGTAGCATGTGGCTGTACTGGAAGCTACATCAAACTGTACTTGGAAGATCTCATTCCCATGGACGACGGTCCCCACCAAAAACCTGTGTGCAAGACCCCAGTCGGGCGCATTCACTGCAAGACCCCGATGGGCACAATCACTTGTAGACGCTCCCGTCATACCATCCCGCCCAGGGAATAGAAGTAAAACAATATATAATTTTGTTTTAAAAAGATTTTCTCAAACTTTGCTCCAAAGAGAGCAAGTTTAAAGTTTAAAACAAGTTTGGTTTTCATCCCACCCATTTTGTGCAAGCATGGCCAATGGTGAGTCTTGAACCTATGGCTCTAGATAAATAATACTTTGTAAAACTTTTGTAAAACATGCATAGTATTAAAATATAAAGGAATATGCATAATATGAAAACATAGGTCAGATCATGATCAATTTGCAACTTGCCTGAGTCTTGAAGTTGATTCCCTACTTGTTCTCGTCACTCCTTTACTTTACGATATATCTAACGACGAAAGAAAATACTTCAACACACAACGATTCAAATAAAGATCCAAATAAAGATTCAAAATTCACAATACAAATACATTCGTGGGATAATTATCATGACGTGGCTATGGTTTGAGATAGAATCTAGTTTGGTCTTGAAGAAGACTTGACATAGTCATATACTACGGTTGGATTCAAGTGATACTAAGTGAAGATCATGGTTTAGATATAAGGAGTGATTGTGAGACAAGGTTCTAGGAAGAACTATGTGAAATATTTGGCCTATGGCTAAGCCATTTGAGAAATTTGAAACTTACTATTAAAAAGTAGATTTTCAAATGCATGGTTAGAACCTAGAGATACATGAAAAAATGAATCATGGTCGTCTACATATGATGATTGGATCAAGGATCAAAATTAAATGATAGAAGAATAAGAATAATACTAAAACAAAGCTAAACTCCAAGTCTGGACAAGAACAAGTATTGAATATGCCGAAAGACTATTATAAACTTGAATGCGTCAAAGTGATGACCATAGTATATTAATGAAAAGTACATTTCCCAAGGATCATTTGAGCAAAAGAATCACTCTAATAGAAGTTGCAGATCAAAGGTTGTGGCCCAAACAAAATCTGACTTGGTTGCGCTAAAATGACTGCTAACACGTACGGGCAAGCTAGCTAGACAATAAAGCTAGCACACTTCTAGGTGGATTGATGAACAGTGCTAGCACATGCACATGCATAAGTACGTGAACCTAGCTTATTTGCACGAGCGCTGCGGTTTAGAAAAGAGAGACATAAGTGCTCACCAAAATGAGGCGGCTATTAACATTCCAAATTTTGGAAAATTTTGGGATGTTACATTTAGATTCAATCTTGCAAGTTAAAGTCACCTTCTACGATTATGATCCGGCAACCCCGGAGTGACAACAACCGGGCCCACTCCCGGTGATGACCGTAGTTTGAGGAGTTCATGTATTCACTATGTGTTAGTGCTTTGTTCCGGTTCTCTATTAAAAGGAGGCCTTAGTATCCCTTGGTTTTCAATATGGACCCCGCTGCCACGGGAGGGTAGGACAAAAGATGTCATGCAAGTTCTTTTAATAAAGCACGTATGACTATTTACGGAATACATGCCTACATTATATCGATGAACTGGAGCTAGTGCCGTATCGCCCTAGGTTATAACTGTCTCATGATGAATATCATCCAACAAGTCACCGATCCAATGCCTATGGATTTAGCCTTATTGATCTTGTTGCGTTACTATTTCTATCATCACTGTTACACTTGCTACAAATTACTGCTATCACTGTTACTGTTACCGTTGCTACTGTCACTACTATCAAAACTATCAAACTACTTTGCTACTGATCATATTGCTGCAGATAATTAATCTCCAGGTGTGGTTGAATTGACAACTCAACTGCTAATACCTTCAACTATTCTTTGGCTCCCCTTGTGCCAAATCTATAAATTTGGGTTGAATACTCTACCCTCGAAAACTGTTGCGATCCCCTATACTTGTGGGTTATCAAGACCTTTTTCTGCTGCTGTTGCCGGGGAGCATAGCTATATTTGTTGAGTCACTTGGGATTATTATCATATTATCACTATGAAGAATCTGAAGGATCCAAAGACTAAGATATTTCCCTCAAGGACGATTGGAGGTAAGGAACTGCCATCCAGTTCTGCTTTAGATTCACCTTCTGTTATGAGTAAACTTGCAACACCACCACAGGCTATTAATTCTGATATGTCACAAGTTATTGATGTTGCTACTTCTACTATGAATGATGATTATGATGATGCTAGTACCTTGCTTGGTAATGATGATGTGCCACTTGGTGAACTTCTGGATAGACAAATTGCTAGAGTAATACAACATGATGATGTTGAGTCTGATGATGAGCTTGAAACTGAAACCCCTGAAACACCTGCTAGAACTAGCCTTCTTAGATATGAATTTCCTAAGATACCGGAAGGTTATCTTATTTGTGAAGAAGCAACTAGAGATATTCTTGCTTGCAATGATAGAGATGATCTAGAGAAATTACTACACAAGTATAAAGAAAAATCTCTGAATGCTAGAATGAAATGTGATCCTAAGTTTGCTACTTCACCTATCTGTATTGATGATAAGGATTATGAATTCTCTATCGACCCAGTGTTAATTACTCTGGTTGAATCTGATCCTTTCCATGATTATGAAACTAAAACTGTTGTGGCACATCTTACTAAGTTGAATGACATAGCCACCCTTTTTACACATGATGAGAAAACTCGTTATTACTTTATTCTCAAATTATTTCCTTTCTCATTAAAGGGTGATGATAAAGCTTGGTACAATACTCTTGCTCCTGGTTGTGTGTGTAGTCCCCAGGATATGGTTTATTACTTCTCTGAAAAATATTTTCCTACACATATGAAACAAGCTGCCTTACAGGAAATATTTAACTTTGTGCAAACTAAAGAAGAGAGTCTCCCACAAGCTTGGGGGAGGCTTTGCCAGTTTCTTAATGCTTTGCCTGATCATCCTCTTAAGAAAAATGAAATACTTGATATCTTCTATAATGGACTAACCGATGCTTCTAGGGACTTCCTAGATAGTTGTGCTGGTTGTGTTTTTAGGGAGCAAACTATTTCTCAAGCTGAAGAATTATTGAATAACATATTAAAAAATTATGATGATTGGACTATTCCTAAAACACCGCCTAAACCCACTCCGAAGAAGCGGGGTATATTATATCTCAGTCCCGAAGATATGCAAGAGGCAAAGAAATCTATGAAGGAAAAAGGTATTAAAGATGAGGATGTTAAAAATTCACCTCCTATTGAAGAAATACATGGGCTTAATACACCACCAATGCCTAAGGTGGCCGAGGTAAATTCTCTTATGAAGTTTAATGAAAATGATAATCCTCACAATATGCATCCTAGTCAATGCCTTTATGAGTTTGAAAACTACATTAAAAAACAAGATCACTTCAATGCAAATGTTATGAAACAATTGAAATATAATTCTGATATGATTGCTCTCTTGAGTGACTTGTTATTTAGAATATCAAATGATGTTAGAGGTGTTGGAAACATGCTTCTATGGTTCAAACTCAGTTAGAACAAGTTGCTAAATCTCAAAGAGAATTGCTTGATGAAATGAATCATAATATGCATGACTTTGCTGTTAGAGTTGCAACTAGAGGAGGTAAAATGAGTCAGGAACCACTTTATCCTGAGGGAAACCCTAAAAGAATTGAACAAGATTCACAAAGAAATAACACTAGTGCACCTAGTCCTTATAGAAATAAAAATAAAAATGATAGGACTCTGCACACTCCTAGTGAACCTGAAATAGAAAAAGCCTCCTGATAATGAAAATGAAACTTCTATCTCTGATGCTGAAACCCAATCTGGTAATGAACACTCACCTAATGATAATGAAAAAGATAATGATGAGGTTCATGAAGACTCTCAACCAACCAATGATAAAGAACCAGATAATGATGTTGAGATAGAACCACCTGTTGATCTTGATAACCCACAAGCTAAAAATAAAAGATATGAAAAAAGAGACTTTGTTGCTAGAAAACACGGTAAAGAAAGAGAACCGTGGGTTCAAAAACCTATGCCTTTTCCACCCAAGTCAACTAAAAAGAATGATGAAGAAGAATTTGAACGCTTTGCTGAAATGCTGTGGCCAGTCTTTTTGCGTACTCGCTTGACTGATATCTTGAAAATGCCTCCTTATGCAAAGTATATGAAAGACATCATCACAAATAAGAGAAAAATACCGGAAGCTGAAATCTCCACTATGCTTGCTAATTATACTTTTAAAGATGGAGTACCTAAAAAACTTGGAGATCTGGGAATATCAACTATACATTGCTCTATCAAAAAGAATTGTGTGAAAACTGCTTTGTGTGATTTAGGAGCTGGTGTTAGTGTTATGCCTTTCTCTTTATATAAAAGACTTGCCTTGAATAAACTCACACCTACTGAAATATCTTTGCAAATGGCTGACAAATCAACTGCCATACCTATCGGTATATGTGAGGATGTGCCCGTTGTTGTTGCTAATGTTACTATTTTGACTGACTTTGTTATACTTGAGATGCCCGAGGATGACAATATGTCGATTATCCTTGGTAGATACTTCTTGAATACTTTAGGGGCTGTTATTGATTGCAACAAAAGCAAGGTCACTTTTGATATCAATGGTAATGAGCATACGGTGCACTTTCCGAAGAAACAATTCCAAGTGAATGGTATTAATGTTATTGAAAAATCTCCGACAATCACTATTGGAAGTTTTCAAATACCTCTACCTACTGTCAAAAAGAAATATGAAATGCTTATTGTTGGGGAAATGCATATCCCAATTGAGGTAACTTAGTGATTTACGAAAGTTCTTCGGTTTTATGCTAACCGAAAGTGGTTGTTAATAAGACTTGATCAACCTTATTAATGAATCATTTTTGAACGGTATGAAGTTGATGAATTTAGTAAGCACTATTTCTGTCCCTACCTTTTGTTTTTTTGTTTTTATTAGTTAAATAAAATAAAATAAAATACCATGTTTTGTCTGTTTTCTGAATTTCCCGTGCAATAAAACATGACCCAAAAATAAAAGTTCTCAGAATGCCCTGGAAATTTTATATGATTTTTCTTGAATTAAGAATTTTTGGTGCAAAAATAACCAGAGGGGGGTGCACCAGGTGGGCACAACCCACCTGGGCGCTCCAGCACCCGCTAGCGCGCCCTGGGGGATTGTGGTCCCCACGTAGGCCCCTCACTTATCTCTTCATCCCACATTGTCACCTACCTCTAGAAAAAATACTCCCCCTCTCTCTCCCGAGTTCTTGCTCATTTTGCTGCCAATTTCGATCTCTTTGCTCAAAGCTCCATTTCCAAAACTGTTTCGGGTGATTGTTGCTTGGTATGTGACTCCACCATTTGTCCAATTAGTTTTTGTTTTAGTGGTTTATACTTTGAATAAATAGCTACTCTTAGAGCTGCTATAGATGTGCTTGCATGTTGAATTCTTAGTGTTCTAAGTTGTTTGAATGCTTGTTATGGCCTCTATGTATCCCTATGAGTAGTCGCTATCAATCTTACAAAGTTTTGTTGACAAATTTTTGTCACTCAAAATTTTTATTTGCAGAAAATTGCACACGGACATGAATATCTTCAGGAAATACAACTCAAGGAAGAACTCCAAGGGTGTTATTGGGGAGTCTTCTGACAATGATCTCCACCCTCGGGGGTTGGCAGAGGTACGACCGTGCGAATGGCTGCACATCCCGTTCCTACAAGAAGCTGGAATTCATGATGAGTTCATGCAATTCATTGCCAATGCCAGTCTCACTGACTTCATCGCAGATGAGTGCGACCAGCACCAAATCCTCACAAATATGTTTGTTTAAAGCTTTACTTTCTTGCCTAGAAATAATCGTCCTGAAGTGAGCTTTGATCTATATGCTGAAAATCATTAGATACCACTTACTGAGTTTTGTGACATATGCTTGATTCCTTCTGATGGGAGCTTGGCCGAGCCTAGGCCAGCTGAGTTTGAGGATTTCTGTCACACTTTGATAGTGGGTGATGAGAGGAGAGTGTCATCCATCACTGCCGATGGTTTACATTTTCCTGCTGTTCGTTACTTTGCATATTTCATTACCAAATGCTTGCTTTCTAGGGAGAAGGTGGGTGCACTTTGTTCACCAGACCTTGCTGTTTTATGTCGTGCCATTGAGGGCGACAACATGTATAGCTTGGGGGCTATCGTGGTTCATCGCCTGCACCTTAATAAATCTTAGGGAAAAATACACGGTGGGATTTATGCTACTCGCTTGGCAGCTCACTTCGAGGTTGAGATACGCCCTCATGATTTCCCTCTTACCACAGTTTACCTAGACCGTGCAACCATGGATCACCATCACTTTCTTGCACATGATCGTCCTGACATTGCCATTCCTTATAACTTGGTATATAACATTGACACTCGTGATGTTATCCCCTTGCCTACACCTGCTTTGTTTGATTTTGTTGCCAAGGGCGGATACCGGATTATGCCTGCACACATCCTCGCCTACTGGAACGCTCACGCTTCTACAGAGGCTACACAGGCACCTCCATAGTGGGATCAGTGGATGCCTGCTCCTCAGCAGTGGGATGAGTGGATGCCTGCTCCTCAGGATCCATACTACCCTCCAGGCTACTGATTCACTACCAAGTTAGGCCAAAAGCCTAAGCTTGGGGGAGTACGTGTTCTCACCGACTTTATATTCATGTTCACATATCATTCCATTTGTCGATGTTCACACCTTTTCATTGTATCATCCATGCTTAGATTTATTTTTCTTGCTTTCTTCTTGTGTGTTTGAAAAACTTTAGAAAAACCAAAAAATTAGTAATTTACTTTCTATGCATGCTTAGTAGTAGCACTAAAAAGAAAACCCAAAAAGATTTCCTTGTTCTTCTTTTGCTTGTTGGGAGCTTTCCCGTGTAAATAGTTTTTCTCGTTTTTGCTTATTATTTGCTTGTTGAAGAAAAAAACCAAAAACTCCAAAAATATTTCAGTGTGTTTCTCTGAAATTCTTTTCTTTTATTCGAGTTGTACCGAGGAGAAGACCACGATGAAAATGTTGAGTGGCTCTCACATGAATAACTGTTAAACTAATATGAGCCCATTTTACCTTGTATTCTCCTGTTGAATAAAATGTTTTGCAGATTCTAGCTTAGTCCATGGCACTCTTGCACTATTATTATTTTCATATCATTCGGTCGTGCAAGTGAAAGGCGATAATGACGATATTCGATGAGCTGGCCGTGGCAAAGAGAAACTGGTATGAACTCGACTTGTCTTGTCTGTGTAAATATGTTTAACCTAGTGCCCATGCTTCAGCCCGTTATGATTAAACATGTTTGCAATGACAATTAGAGATTATAGTTTCTCATGCCATGCATAAGTAGCTGGGAGTTAATAATGATTTATCTTGGATATCAACATAGCGTTAAAATGATTGTGATGTAGTATGATGATATGGTATCCTCCTCTGAATGTTCGAGTGGCTTGACTTGGTACATGTTCATGCATGTAGTTGAATCAAAATGAACATAGCCTCTATAATGTTTATGTTCATGGTGTTCATATCCTACTCATGCTAGTGTCCAATGTTACTTATGCATAATGCCTGGTTATGATCGTTGTTGCTCTCTAGCTGGCTGCTTCCCAATCTTAAAATTGCTAGCCTTCACCTGTACTAAGTAGGGATTCTGCTTGTACATAAAAAACCTTGAACCCAAAGTTATTCCAGATGAGTCCACCATACCTACCTATATACGGTATTACCCTGCCGTCCTAAGTAAATTTGCATGTGCCACCTCTAAGAACTTCTAAAAATTATCCGTTTTGTGTGCCTGGATCGTTCATGGAACGACATGAGGTGGTTGATATCTTCCGTGCTAAGCATGTTATCCTCAGGTCGAGTGTTTATTCACTCGCCATCGCACGAGGAAATGGGCGGTAATAGGGATGCCCAATTCCAAACTGCAAAATACAAAAAGAGTTCATCTCTTACATAATCAAACAAAAACTCCCAATGGAGTCAAAACCTTTACTTTCCACTTGGAAACCGCCACTAGCGTGCTTAGCATGGAAGATGTTGATAACTAATGGCCGTGAAGTGAATAAGAAGGGTGCATGTCTCAAAAATATCATTTATCTCTGTTTTAAAATTTGAGCTCTAGCACCTCTGCAAATCCCTGCTTCCCTCTGCGAAGGGACTTTCTATTTACTTTTACGTTGTGTCATCACCTTCTATAAACAAGCGCCAGAAACTGAGTAGAGCACAACGGTCATGATTTATGCATTGTGTATAGCTAATGTTGGGTGCATCATGACTGGATCTTTTCTACCATGAATTACAATGTTTAGTCACTGCTTGAACTTCAGAGGTGCTCTGCATTTATGTTTTGTGGTCTTAGAAAGGGCTAGCAAGATAACATTATTGTCATATTATATCATGGTTGTTTTGACAACGTGTTGCTGCTTGAGATATCTTATTATTGCTCGCTAGCTGATTATGTCATTGGTATGAGTCATTATAATCTTTAAGAGTTATTGTTGACATGGTTAGTTATAACATTGGCTGAAAACCTGGGTGCTGTTTAAGCTTATTTATGCAAACAAGAGCAAAAGAGTTCGTAAAAGTTTTTCTTTCTCACTTTCAGTTTATCAACTGAATTGCTTGAGGACAAGCAAAGGTTTAAGCTTGGGGGAGTTGATACATCTCCAACGTATCTACTTTTTCTCACGCTTTTCCTCTTGTTTTGGACTCTAATTTGCATGCTTTGAATGAAACTAACCCCGGACTGGCGTTGTTTCCAGCAGAACTACCATGGTGTTGTTTTTGCGCAGAAATAAAAGTTTCCGGAATGGAACGAAACTTTTTGAGGATTTTTTATACCAATAAAAAGAATTTCTAGAGCCAAACCCACCGAAGAGGGGCCCCTAGGTAGGCATAACCCACCAGGGCGCGCCCCCCTCTCCTGGCGCGCCCAGGTGGGTTGTACCCACCTGGTGGCCCCACTTATGACCCCCTTGATACTATAAATTCACATTATTCTAGAAAAAAAATAGGGAGAAATAATTATGATGATCCATGAGACGGAGCCGCCGGCAAGCCCTGTTCTTCCTCGGGAGGGAAGATCTGGAGTCCGTTTGGGGCTGCGGAGAGGGGGATCTTCGATCTTCGTCATCACCAACCTATCTCCATCACCAATTCCATGATGCTCCCCACTGGGAGTTAGTAATTCCTTCGTAGGCTCGCTGGTCGGTGAGGAGTTGGATGAGATTCATCATGTAATTGAGTTAGTTTTGTTAGGGCTTGATCCCTAGTATCCACTATGTTCTTAGATTGATGTTGCTATGACTTTGCCATGCTTAATGCTTGTCACTTTGGGCCCGGGTGCCATGATTTCAAATCTGAACTGTTTATGAATTCATCATTATATCCATGTTTTAGACCCGATCTTGCAAGTTAAAGTCACCTACTACGGTTATGAGCCGGCAACCCCAGAGTGACAACAACCGGGCCCACTCCCGGTGATGACCGTAGTTTGAGGAGTTCATGTATTCACTATGTGTTAATGCTTTGTTCCGGTTCTGTATTAAAAGGAGGCCTTAATATCCCTTAGTTTCCAATATGGACCCCGCTGCCACGGGAGGGTAGGACAAAAGATGTCATGCAAGTTCTTCTAATAAAGCAGGTATGACTATTTACGGAATACATGCCTACATTATATCGATGAACTCGAGCTAGTGCTGTATCGCACTAGGTTATAACTGTCTCATGATGAATATCATCCAACAAGTCACCGATCCAATGCCTACGAATTTATCCTTATTGATCTTGTTGCATTACTATTGCTGTCATCACTATTACACTTGCTACACATTACTGCTATCACTGTTACTGTTACCATTGCTATTGTCACTACTATCAAAACTATCAAACTACTTTGCTACTGATCATATTGCTGCAGATAATTAATCTCCAGGTGTGGTTGAATTGACAACTCAGCTGCTAATACCTTCAAATATTCTTTGGCTCCCGAGGGAGTCCTGGATTAGGGGGTGTTCGGGTAGCCGGACTCCTGGACTATGAAGATACAAGATTGAAGACTTCGTCCCGTGTCCGGATGGGACTTTCCTTGGCGTGGAAGGCAAGCTTGGCGATGCGGATATTCAAGATCTCCTACCATTGTAACCGACTCTATGTAACCCTAACCCTATCTGGTGTCTATATAAACCGGAGGGTTGTAGTCCGTAGTCAATCAACTCCATACACAACAATCATACCATAGGCTAGCTTCTAGGGTTTAGCCTCCTTGATCTCGTGGTAGATCTACTCTTGTACTACCCATATCATCAATATTAATCAAGCAGGAGTAGGGTATTACCTCCATCGAGAGGGCCCAAACCTGGGTAAAAAACACCTTGTCCCTTGTCTCCTGTTACCATCTGGCCTTGACGCACAGTTCGGGACCCCCTACCCGAGATCCGCCGGTTTTGACACCGACATTGGTGCTTTCATTGAGGGTTCCTCTGTGCCGTCACAATCAGGAAGGATGCCTCCTCCCGTCTTTAAAGACGGCGCCGTTGCTAAGGGAGCCTTGGCTGTCGGCCAAACCCTCCGGCTAGGTGGTTTCCTCATGACCGCCTGTTCGGCTGTTGCGCTGACGGTGACCTCTCGGGTCATCAAAAGCAACCTACACGTCAGCTCGGAGCTCGTCGAGCAGCTAGATCCAATGGAGCTCTCTTCCGTAAACGAGATCTTGGATCACATCGCCGCCCTGGGGGTCGCTATGGATTACGACCAGGTTGGGCTTAAACCCGATCTAAGAGAAATTAACTCTCCCCAAGTCACCCACCACGTTGCCGTGGTAGAGGCGCAATGCGGCGACCCTTCATCTATTTTAAGGACTAGCTACATCCGAATTCCCGACTCCTCCAAGCTGGATACCCGCGGAGAGGAGGATGTAACTCAAGACCTGAGCTTAGGATCAAGCAACGGGCTAGATTCGTTGGACAACATCCAAGAATCCGAACTTCAGAGTTCGGAAACTCTTTGGCCTCCGAATCTTGGATTGGGCGAGGTTTCAGATTCAACGACACCCGCCCACCCGAACATAAGCGATCTCTCCCAAATCAGGCAGAGGCCCGAGGAAACAGTACATCATTACTTAGCCAGATTCCTCCTGGTTATGAACAGGATAAAGGATTGCCGCGAGGGAGACGCAATCTCAATTTTCTGCAGTAATTGCACGGACGAGGGAATCCTTAACGCCGTAAGTCGTCGTGATATTACACGCTTCGCTGACTTGGCGTCCATAGTACAAAAATACTGTGCGATGGAAAGCGCCTGGAAAACCGAAATAAAGTTTTGGGATAATCCGTCCTTGAATAGTAATCCCGTCCGAACTAAGAGGGTGCATCATCATAGGACACCCGGGATAAACACCAAAAAACCAAAACCCTCTACAGGGCATGGAACCGTACTGGAAAGGTGGCTTGATGGACCCTGTAGAATTCACAGTACAGAGGACGCCACACCAACTCACAGCCTTAGAGCATGTTGGATACTCCGGCAGGTGGCCAAAATTGGCGAGGACCTCTTAATTCTGGAGGCTGCAGAAAGCCAGCCCGAGGACACCAGTACCGTTCTCACAGTCTTCGAGACTTTCGCATCAAACAATATGCGAAAAAGAACACTCTGCAGCCTCGCCGAAGTCTATCAAGTTGCAACAATAAATCCATGGAGCGACACTGCTATTACCTTCAACGCAAGTGATGAACCTAGATTCTGAACAGCCCGAGCACCAGCCGCGTTGGTCCTCAGTCCCATAGTGGACGGCTTTCGCCTCACCAAGGTGCTCATGGATGGAGGCAGCGGACTGAACCTCATTTATGAGGAAACCCATCAAAAAATGGAAATAGACTGGAACCGCATCGAGCGAAGCAGCACAACCTTTAGAGGAATAATCCCCAGTCGGGAAGCGCGCTGCACAGGAAAAATCACACTAGATGTGGTGTTCGGCACGCCGGATAATTACAGGTCCGAAGAAGTCACGTTTCAGGTGGCCCCGTTTAAGAGCGGATATAACGCTTTACTAGGGCGAGAAGCATTCACAATCTTCCAAGCAATACCCCATTACGGGTACATGAAGCTTAAGATGCCCGGGCCGAATGGAATTATCACTCTAGCTAGTGATCCGGACATAGCACTCCGCGCCGAAAACAAGACGGCCGCATTAGCCCTTGAGGCGCTGTCCGAAGCCTTAGTGGCCGAGGAACTGACTGCGCTGCGCTCCACGGTTA
Organism: Triticum aestivum; assembly: GCF_018294505.1. Classification (NCBI taxonomy): domain Eukaryota; kingdom Viridiplantae; phylum Streptophyta; class Magnoliopsida; order Poales; family Poaceae; genus Triticum; species Triticum aestivum. The sequence goes on from NC_057812.1 coordinate 140,490,469, forward strand.
ACAGGGATGATGTGATACTCGATAAAAGATCCAAATCCACATCCTTCAAACCAGCCGACGAAATAGTCAAATTCCAGGTCCATCCAACGAACCCCAATAAAACAGCTTCCATCGGGGCACGACTGAACACTGATGCTGACGCCGCACTACGAGAGTTCCTACGAGAGAACTGGGACATCTTCGGCTGGCACCCTTCAGACATGCCAGGGATCCCACGCAGGCTGGCCGAACACAGCTTAAATATCCTAAAAGGATTTAAACCTGTCAAACAAGCCCTTCGGCGTTTTTCCGAACCCAAGAGACATGCTATGGGAGAGGAGCTAGCCAAGCTATTGGACGCTGGATTCATCAGAGACATAAAACATCCGGACTGGCTAGTAAACCTGGTGATGGTACCAAAGAAGGACAAATCCTGGTGCCTGTGTGTCGACTTTAAAGACCTTAACAAGGCTTGCCCAAAGGATCCCTTCCCCCTCCCTTGCATCGACCAAATTATCGATGCCACCGCAGGACACGATTTGTTGTGTTTCCTCGATGCATACTACGGTTACCATCAAATCAAGATGGCAGAATCAGACCAAGCTGCAACAGCATTCATCACACCATACGGCCCATTCCGCTTCAACACAATGCCCTTCGGGCTAAAAAATGCCGGCACAACATATCAGCGCATGATCCAGACATGTCTGGCAAATCAGATCGGCAAAACAGTGGAGGCGTATGTGGACGATGTGGTCGTCAAATCAAGACACGTCGAATCTCTAGTAGACGACTTGAGGCTTACATTCGATAACCTCTGAAAATATGACATCAAGCTTAACTAGGAAAAATGCGTCTTCGGCGTTCCAGCCGGAAAGCTCTTGGGCTTTATTGTATCCGGTAGAGGAATTGAAGCAAATCCAGCCAAGATCCGAGCTTTGTCACAATTGGATATCCCAAAGGGCCTCAAACAAATACAAAAATTAACCGGATGCGTGGCGGCTTTAAGCCGCTTCATCTCCCGCTTGGGAGAAAAGGCACTACCCCTCTATCGCCTCCTTCGGCGCACCGAACACTTCGAGTGGATGGAGGCCGCCACGGCCGGACTTGATGAAATAAAAGCCATATTGGAAACAAACCTAGTCCTGGCCGCGCCGAACACCGGCGAACCAATGTTATTGTACATTGCAGCAACACGTCAAGTTGTCAGCGCAGTACTCGTTGTCGAGTGGGAAACGGATGGACACAAATTCCCCCTTCAAAGGCCGGTCTACTACGTATCCACCGTCCTCACTCCATGTAAATCACGGTACCCGCATTATCAAAAGATTGCATACGCGGTATTCATGGCATCCCGGAAGCTATGACACTACTTTCAAGAGTGTTCCATAATAGTAGCCTCGTAAGTACCACTCAACGATATTATCAACAACCGCGACGCAATGGGCCGGATTGCAAAATGGGCCATCGAGCTTCTCCCGTTCGATATAACCTATAAGCCACGGCGAGCTATTAAATCGCAAGTTTTGGCCGACTTCATCGCAGAATGGACGGAGGCCGAGCTCCCTAAAGAGTACGGCACATATTCAAAGTGGATTATGCATTTCGACGGCTCCAAAATGTTGGCCGGACTGGGGGCTGGCGTCGTCCTGACGTCCCCCACAGGAGACACAGTCCAATATGTGCTCCAGATCATGTACATGGATTCCAACAATGCAGCCGAATATGAGGCCCTCCTACATGGCCTCCGGATAGCAGTATCCATGGGTATCCAGCGCCTAGAGGTACGCGGGGATTCAAACCTCGCGATATCCCAAATAAATGGAGACTTCGACGCCAAGGACCCAAAAATGGCAACTTACCGCAACGCCGTCCTAAAAATGTCAGCTCGGTTCGAAGGGCTGGAGTTTCACCATATAGCCCGAGAAAACAATCAAGCAGCGGACGTCCTGGCACGCATCGGAGCAAGACGCGATGCAGTCCCCCCCAACATCTTTTTGGAAAGATTGTTCAAGCCATCCGTAGCATGGGAGGGGGAACCCGCAAATAACAGCCCGGACCCAGCCGCACCACTCGACGCCGAACAATCTGACACAATTGGAGGCTCTGCCAATGAAATTACACCTTCAGCCCACGTAATAATGGCGGTCATCGCCCCATGGACAGAACCATTCCTAGCCTACCTTACTAGGCAGGAACTCCCGGAGGACCAAAACGAGGCCCGCTGCATAGTGCGGCGATCTAAAGCCTATAGAGTCCATGAGGGAGAGCTTTATAAGAAAAGCACTACCGGAGTCCTTCAAAGGTGCATCTCCGAAGAGGAAGGGCGGAACCTTCTGGCTGAAATTCATGCCGGACTCGGTGGTCACCACGCCGCTGCTCGGTCCCTTGTTAGCAAGGCTTTCCGTACAGGCTTTTATTGGCCGACGGCCCGGGCAGACGCTCAGGACCTAGTCCAACGATGCGCTGGTTGCCAACTTTTTGCCAACCAAAGCCATATGCCACCCACCGCACTCCAAACTATACCCATCACCTGGCCTTTTGCGGTCTGGGGGCTTGACATGGTCGGACCCCTTAAAGGTGGGACCGATAGGAAAAAATACTTACTGGTCATGGTGGATAAATTCACCAAATGGATAGAAGCCAAGCCTGTTAAAACGGCCGAATCCGGACCTGTGATAGACTTCATATCCGGGGTTGTACACCGTTATGGCGTCCCCCACAGCATCATAACCGATAACGGTACAAACTTTACCGCCGACGAGGTAAAACTCTGGTGCAAAAACATGGGCATCAAGCTCGATTATGCTTCCGTCTATCACCCACAAACCAACGGCCAGGTCGAACGTGCAAATGGTCTTATCATGAGCGGCATTAAACCCAGACTGGTGCGGTCCCTCAAGGAATCTAACACGCACTGGGTAGAGGAGCTCGACTCCGTGCTATGGGGGCTGCGGACCACGCCAAATCGCACCACCGGATACACACCATTTTTTATGGTGTACGGCGCAGAGGCAGTTCTGCCCTGCGACATAATTCATGACTCACCTAGAGTGCGCATGTACGAAGAAAGAGAAGCCGAGCTCGATCGGCAGGACAACTTGGATGCCCTGGAGGAGGAGCGTGACGTGGCAAAAGCCCGTTCCGCATTTTATCAACAGCAGGCCCGAAGATATCAAAGCAGAGAAGTACGGGCCAAAAATTACAATGTTGGCGAACTAGTTCTACGCCTGCCGGATAAGAAAAAGGACAAACTCAAGCCCAAGTGGGAAGGTCCATTCATAATCGACCAAGTCCTGACTGGCGGGGCGTACCGCCTGCGAGATGCGTCGGATAACCGACTCGAGCCGAACCCGTGGAACGCCACCCGTCTCCGAAGATTCTATGCCTAGCGCCGGACTCTGTGTTCGTCTCCTTCCTCTGTCCATTTTTTGCATTTTTCTGTCTTACATTTCTCTCCTTCCCCTCTTTTCTTTTATAGCCCTTAAAGGCTCATCTAGTGACGCGCCACTCGCGCTCATTAAACCTGGGGGCTTCTTTAACAGAAGCTTATTTATACGGGCTTCACGCCCAACACATGCGTCAAACTTCCGCATGTACCCTTTTTTTCACCATTATATGCATCGATATGACTTAAGTTTTGGCCAAGCTGGGTTGCCTGGCTCCTGTGCTTACCCCTACGTTCCCGATTGTTCGGCTAGGCGGTAAAGGGAGCACCTCTGCGATTGTTACTGCCGGGTCAGCCGGATGTGTACCTCAGACTGGGTGAAGCCGAAAGCTAGCGTTCTTAAGGGAATATTCGGTCGGTGAGATAAAAGATGATCTTTTTACTCATTCTATGCGCCCCCAGATGCTTTTTTCTGCGTCTTTTTACGCAGTCCGGACATGCACTTTAGGGCATGCCTCCCAGCGAAAGGAACCCCTAACGGAACTATTCTCTCTGGAAGATGTTTCTTACTAACCATGTAATATAACATAACTAGTTGGGCACTTGTCTGATAAAGCACTAATGACCCCTACGCCTGGTCTCCACGCATACCACGGTTCTTATATAACCGCTATGGTATTCGGACACACTCCGGACCGTCAGGTCCCGAGGTTGAAGCGAAAAGGTCGGCAACGACAAACGATCTACAATCCGGCTAGAAGGCATTACACATGTCAATTCAAAATTACATAGTCATTCTGACTGATTGTATTCCTCTTCTATACCATCTAACAGGCTGTCTAATTTACAGTCCTGCTGGGAATACTTCGCGGCCAACTCTACTTGGCCGTATACTAAGCTCACAGGGATCTCCTTCCCGTCAGGCCCCACTGGTCCGACCTCGGCCATGTGGTTTGGGTCAGACTTCGTAAAACGGGTCTTCACCATGGCCCAGGCTTCCCTAGCGCCTTGTCGGCAGGCCGATATCTTCCACAACCGGAAGCGCCGCCGAGCTCCCTTCAGCTTCTCCGCAAGCTCTCCAAGGCCCTCGGGCATGGAGTGGGCAGGCCATAAGGCTTGGGCAACACCTCGCATCGCCTGCCGAATTCGCTCGTGCAGTTGCATGAGTTCGGGAAGAAGGTCACCCGTAGAACCGGGCATCTCCTCTGCAGGACGACCTGTGAGCATACCTACAGACATTACTCTGTTAGTCGACTTCCTCGCCGAACTCTTTTTTCAAAGTTCGTTCAAGCACTTACTAAATATGCCGCGTCGAAGCCGCTGATTCTCCTTCGTGGAGTCCGACAGCTGGCCACGAACATCTTTAAGTTCGACGTCCAGCCTGGTGTTGGCATCCTGAAGATCATTCTTCTCTCGCCTCACCTTTGTCAACGTACTCTCACCGGCCTTTAGCCGGCGTAAGAGTTGTTGCTTTTCCGGATCGAGTCCGGCGCCATCTGCAACATGATTTGTCAGATTTGCACCCACACCGCACAATACTAATCTTTCGAAGTGTATCTTACCTGAGGGGGTCTCTTTGGACTCCCCTGCTGCGGCTAGTGCGGCCTCTAGTTGGGCCTTGCACTTTTCCAGCTCCTGGGACAGTACAGTATTCTTCTCTGTAAGAACCTGAATATTAAATGATCCTTAAATCAGTTGCTCTAACTGTTTCAAGTCTCGGGGGCTACGGGTATATATATATTTGACCAAAATTTTCTTACCCGTATGTCTTTTACATACTGCTCCGTGGCTCTGGCTAAACCATTTTGAGCGGCACGGAGGTACGCATCTCCCGAATTAAAGGCATCTAAAGCCTCTTGGGAGAAACAAGCGTCGCGTAGAACTGTCCGGCGACGCCTGTGGTTCATGGCACTCTCCACTTCAGAATTTGTGGCAGACAGCCTGTCCGCATCCTCTGTCGGAGGAGCGTCCGGTGCGCGCCTTGTGCTCGCCTCCGCTTCCTGGCCAGACGTTGGAGCCTGGCTGGTGGAGGCGCGATTGGCAACCTCTCCGGATATAGTCCGGCGAGGTCTCTTCGTTCTGAAGATAGCACGAACGTTAATATGCCCGGACAGAATAACACCAGGGAAGCAGAGGGTGCGCTATACCTTTGCGCCGGCATCTCAGTCCGGACTACATTCCTTTTTGCCCCACGGGGCCCTGCGGCCCCTCGTTGGCTAGCCGCCGCAGGTTCGGCCTCCTGCCTCGGAAATCTCCCCTGCAAAACACGGTTGTCGTCAGAAACACCGGAATACGTGAGAGTGGAATCTCTCTCAAGGGAATGAGACTCCGGTTTCTGTCACCTGGGAGGCCGGGATTAACCCTGGGTAATCAGCCGTGATGGCTACCAAGGTATTGTCCTTGCTTAGCTGATGGAACACCCCGTCGATAAGCTCCACCGATATGTCCGGATCCTCTTCGGAGTCCGGATCGAGGGACCGTTCTGGGTCCTCGGGTTGTGGAGGGCGGCTGTTTATATCCTTTACCACCTGTCGCAGTTCCTGCATTGAAGTCGTTAGACTACATATCTAACCGTGGGAGTACAAAACAAACGGGCAAGCGCAGTTGTTCACTTACCCAACTTGGAGGATCGTACATAGTAAATCCGGCCTGCGGGTTGACGCGGAGGAATTCCTCCTTTTCTCCCTTGTACAAAGAGGATAAGATCTTTACTAGGGCGGCAGCTGAAGCCGGCCCCTTACGACCGTAACGGGTGGCGTCATCCTCCCCGTTGAAATCCCACATGGGGTGGCCTCTATATTGAAGTGGCTGCACCCCCCGCATAATGCATGCGGCCATGACTCCAATCATGGTTAGTCCGGAATGAGCCAACAGTCTTATCCGGCCCATCAGGTAAAGGACGTCTCTGTCGCTTTCTCTCTGAGAGCTCCGCGGACGCCAGCTCAAGCGTTTCTTCAATGGAGCACTGTTGAACTCAGGGAGACCGACCCGGATAGGGTCCGGTAGCGGGACGTCATCTATATAAAACCATTCCGAAGGCCAGTCCTCGGACGCCTTCTTCGGGGTTCCGGATAGGTATCCGGTCCCGGCGATGCGCCATACTTCGGCTCCGCCCACTTGGTATATAGACCCCTCTTTAGAACGGGGCACCAGGCAGAATAACCTCTTCCACAGCGCGAAATGAGCCTCAACGCCTAAAAATAGCTCGCAAAGGGCGACGAAACCCGCAATATGCAATACGGAGGCGGGCGTGAGGTTGTGCAGCTGGAGGCCGTAGAACTCCAGAAGCCCGCGGAGAAATGGGTGAATTGGAAATCCCAGTCCCCTTATTAGATAGGGGACGAGGCACACCCGCTCTCCTTTAGAAGGATTGGGGGTGCTCTCCGCTTGTTTTCCGCCATTATAGGTGGCGAGACCGGCTCGGACCGGGACCATGTATGCCTGAGGGAGAAATCCCTTGGCCTGAAGTGACGCTAACTCGCTATGCGGGATGGTGCAACTCTCCCAGTCCCCGGGTTTGGGACCGGAGGGGCGAGGGGAGGAGCTGCGACGGCTGGTCATGTTGGAATGGACCTTTGCTGGAAGCGCTCTGATGATAACTCGCGGAAAGGAGAAGATGTGGTTTGGACCTAAATCCCCATCCCGTTAAATAGGCGGCTCGTTTATACGGCTAGGGGTGTGGATGTAAAAACACCCCGGCTTTTCGCATTCGTTTGAACACGTGGAAGACGGCCATTATTGGGCGTGGAAGCCGAGGAGCACTACATTACAAAAATCGGACATTATTCCTACAGGTACACAAGATTTGGAGAGGAACCCGCCTTGCAATGCCGAACAATCTGCGCGCCGGACTCATCGTCATTGAAGCCTGGTTCGGGGGCTACTGAGGGAGTCCTGGAGTAGGGGGTGTTCGGTTAGCCGGACTATACCTTCAGCCGGACTCCTGGACTATGAAGATACAAGATTGAAGACTTTGTCCCGTGTCCGGATGGGACTTTCCTTGGCGTGGAAGGCAAGCTTGGCGATGCGGATATTCAAGATCTCCTACCATTGTAACCGACTCTATGTAACCCTAACCCTATCCGGTGTCTATATAAAACGGAGGGTTGTAGTCCGTAGTCAATCAACTCCATACACAACAATCATACCATAGGCTAGCTTCTAGGGTTTAGCCTCCTTGATCTCGTGGTAGATGTACTCTTGTACTACCCATATCATCAATATTAATCAAGCAAGAGTAGGGTATTACCTCCATCGAGAGGGCCCGAACCTGGGTAAAAAACACCTTGTCCCTTGTCTCCTGTTACCATCCGGCCTTGACGCACAGTTCGGGACCCCCTACCCGAGATCCGCCGGTTTTGACACCGACAACTCCCCTTGTACAGAATCTATAAATTTGGGTTGAATACTCTACCCTCGAAAACTTTTGCGATCCCCTATACTTGTGGGTTATCAGTGTCGCACAGGTAACTACCAACCCCGCAGCTACGTCGTCACTTACGTGGTTACGTTCACACCCGGAACATTATCTATAAATAGTCTATTCATCGATTGCTAACAGAATGGTAATAAGGGTGGTTTTGACTAAACATCTCACAGAGGTGAAAACATAAATAAATAAAACAGATAAAATAAAGGGGCATCGCTTGAGTAATAAGAGCATTCTCGAGGTGTTTAGAGTCATCACTACCCGTACGTTCTACAAATACTAAGCCACTTACATGCTTCTCTTTGTGGGCGGAGCCGGTACATATATGTGCATACAGGCGGCAACCCTGTACCACATACGCCACCGCGTTCTTCCCCACTTCGGTTATCAAATGGTGATTAAGGGGAAAAAGGTCCCCGTGGACGCAACCAAAGTGGTCTCCATTTACCCCCTGTTGCAACGATCCGGGATGAAGGGAGATGGGGCCTATCACGCCACCCACCTCCGCAACCAGTCGGTTCGCTAACAGTAGTAAGCTTTTGTCCAAAATTGGCATATGTTGGATGGTCGACTTCACCCAAGATCAAGAAGACTACTAACATAAACATGTAAATAGGATATCGTATTACACAAGACAATCGGTACTAGTACATACTAGAGTTCATCTTATTCCTCCAAGAACAAATTAAATTGGGAAACACTTATACTCAGACGTCTGATCTCTTTCAGTTGCCAGACTTGTGCTCTTCTGTCGATTTATTTTTGATCGCACAACCAAAAAGCTCCAACATATCCCCGCACAAAAGATAAGTACCCACATAATCCTCCTTTAATCCCTCACCTTCCTCCACCAACTCGGTCAGTTTCCTTCCAAATCGCTCCAGATCATTGTTTCTCCTCCATGCTCGCCGCCGCTGCTCTACACCGTGCTCCATCGTTCTCTGTTGCCCGGCACTAAGCCCACCATGCCGGCCTACAATTCTCTGTCGACTACATGCTATGTTCACTCCTTTTCAACCACATCCCTACTTGGTGGGTTGACTTACCATGCATGGCTGTTATCTTCTTGTGCGTGGCTGTGTGGAAGCCGCCGTCAACATCGTACCTTTGGTTCACCATTACATCGATGGGGCCGAGAAGCTCCTATGTGTGTGCGCGTTGATGCATCTCAGTGAAGGTATTGCAACCCGCGCATTCTTGCTTCGACACCTCGCATCCTCAACTAAATTAGTTTCAACAAGGACCTCGTCTTACAGTGCACCGTTGTTGCAGTCTTGCTCCCTCCATCTCCATGCACTCCTTGTTGATGTCACTCATTGCGCGGCCATGGAAGGAAGCACGCCTACAATGAGAAAGAAGCATGTCAACATGTCATCACAAGGCACCCGCAAAAAAACATCACAAGGAAGCATGGCTAGCATCATTAGGAAGCTTGGCCAACATCGAAAGGAAGCATGGCGACCACCGACTCTGGCGGTGGTGTCAGGAATTCTGACTTTTTATGCATATTCTAGTTTGTTTGGAAGCAATATTTCTTTTTTTAAAACAAACATGCTTCAATGGTAAATAATTCTGCTTGGGAACAAATCTTTGTTTCCTTGGGAGCATTTTAATGACACATTGGAAATAAATTATTGGTCTGCAAACAAAAGAGAACACACTGATGCACTGAACATATTTTTTTGAGAGGATCGAGAAGAGGTGTCTAGAGGGGGGTGAATAGACTCTTAGTAAGAGAAGTTACAGTTTTTAATTTCTTTAAGTTGAAGTGGAGTTTTGACACAAGTTTAAACATTCACAATACATAAGCAAGCATGATAATAGTATATGAGCAGCGGAAAGTAAATCATGCAAGTTGCAAGAATGTAAAGGGATGGGATTTGAGTGTGCAAACGCAATTGGAGACACGGAGATTTTTGGCATGGTTCCGATAGGTGGTGCTATCGTACATCCACGTTGATGGAGACTTCAACCCACGAAGGGCAACGGTTGCGCGAGTCCACGGAGGGCTCCACCCACGAAGGGTCCACGAATAAGCAACCTTGTCTATCCCACCATGGCCATCGCCCATGAAGGATTTGCCTCACTAGGGTAGATCTTCACGAAGTAGGCGATCTCCTTGCCCATACAAACTCCTTGGTTCAACTCCATAATCTTGACGGAGGCTCCCAAGTGACACCTAACCAATCTAGGAGACACCACTCTCCAAAAGGTAATAGATGGTGTGTTGATGATGAACTCCTTGCTCTTGTGCTTCAAATGATAGTCTCCCCAACACTCAGCTCTCTCTCTCATAGGATTGGATTTGGTGGAAAGAGGGTATGAGTGGAAAGCAACTTGGGGAAGGCTAGAGATCAAGATTTATGTGGTTGGAATGGAATATCTTGACCACAACACAAGTGTAGGTGGTTCTCTCTCAGAAAATATATGTTGGAAGTGTAGGCATGTTCTGATGGCTCTCTCCAGGAATGAAGAGTGGGTGGAGGGGTATATATAGCCTCCACACAAAATCTAACCGTTACACACAAATCACCAAACTCTGTGGGACCGAATCAGACAACTCGGTCAGACCAATTTAGTTCATAATGTGACCGTTAGACATTTTGGTGGGACCGATATGATCAACTCGGTGGGAACGATGTGCTAGGGTTAGGGTAATACCTCGTCTCGGTTTGACCGATTTTGGTAATAGGCAGAACAGAGAGTTGGTCAAGCAAACTCGGTGGGACCGATTGCAATCTCGGTGGGACCGAAATTGTTGCAACAGGTAACAAAGAGTTTGCAAGCCCATGTCGGTGAGACCGAGATCCCATCGGTGAGACCGATTTGACTAGGGTTTCTGGCAGTGGCTATGTCAAGTGAACTCGGTGGCGCCGGGTAGGAAAATTTTGGTGGGGCCGAGTTTGACTTTTGGTTTGGGACATATGTGGATATGGGAAAGTGGTTGAGGGCTTTGGAGCATATCACTAAGCACTTTGAGCAAGTAAGCTGTAATGCCCCGGACACACCCGCCGGTGGTCGTTACTCCTGGCGGGATCTAGACTGGCCCCACAGATCAATACTAGTATTTTCTGCGCACCCGGGAGCAACTTCCCAGTCGGTCACCCATCCTGAAACTACTCCAAGCTGAGCATGCGTAACTTTGGAGTTCTTTTCGAATGGGCTCCCGGAAAAGAAGGAATTCCTTATTGATATGAGTAGTCTATCATCCCTAATAAGCCAGGCTACCACATAAGCCATTAAGCAACACCTCATCCCCTTTTAATAGTATTGGCTTTCCTATGGACTCAATGTGATCTTGGATCACTAAAAGCAAAATGTAGAGTCTTGAGCTTTAGAGCTTGAGCCAATCTTTTGTCCTTAGCATCTTGAAAGGGTTCCATATCCTCTTGTCCATGCCACTCCATCTGTTGAACTTGTCTGAAATATACTAGATGAAAACATTAGTCCAACAAGAGATATGTTGGCATTAATTACCAAAACCACCCAGGGAGCACTTGTGCTTTCAATCTCCCCTTTTTTGGTAATTGATGACAACATACATCAAAGATTTAGATAAAGATATAGAGAATAACAAGTAAAGCTTTGGAAAGACATGTAACATGCACAGGCTCCCCCTACATGTATGCATCCATGTCAATATGGAATGTAAGAGCATGTGAATGCATAATCATGATAGATCAAGCAATGTGTTACATGTATCTTGGCTATATGCATCAGAGCAAATGATGTGAATATGGGAATTATAACTTCATGTTCATGATTCCTCCTTGCAAACAATATGTACATTAGCAAGAAATCTTCATGCACATGAGTGTGATGCATATACTTACCTTGTGGTCTTGAGCTGGATTAGGAAGAGATGAACCTGAGTAAACAAGGTTAGATAACACAGATACATCTACTAGATAGAGCAAACAAAAGAAACCACAAGAGTAACAAGATTGGGATGACATGTAGAGTGTGAGGACTGGGTACTCTATTGGATATAGACATGTCCCCAAAGGATAAAGATATGCAATGAATACAAGGATTCCCTTCCCTAGCAGTCTTTCTCCCCCTGAATCTTGTATTGGATAATGGGAGAACATAGGGAAACAAAATCAGAGCAAAATAGATCAAGAACATAACATAACATAGACATGTCTTTCCCCTCTTAGAGACATGTGACTTCTCTCCTCTTGAACACCAAGCATCTGGGGCCTTCTCTCTCCCTTTTTCGCTCTCCCCCCTTTGAAGAGAATAAGCTTTGATGTGATCTCTCTCTCCCCATTTGACATCAATTTCCAAGAAGGGATCTTCTGGAGTGTGAGTCAAAATAGGTTTGGTCCTTGAGTCACAGAGCAAAGTAGCATATAGATTGTGATGCTGGTAGAGGACAAGAATCATCGAGTGGAGCTGGAACAAAAGTGCAGGAACAAGTGGCAAATTGTTTTCTCTCCAGTGAAATCGGTGATACCGAGTTGTAGTCTTCGGTGGTACTGAATTGGTTCGGTGTGACCGAAAGCAACAGATCGGTATGACCGAGTTGAACACAGAGAGAACACTTGTCACCTCAGCTCACTAGGCAAATAAGATCTCTCAAGGATTTGCAAGGAATTGACTGGAGGATTTGCAATGAATTGGATGCAGAAAGTGCAAAGGACAAATGCAAAAACTCAAGGAAACACTAGAGAAGTTCATCTAGAATTGGGCGGTGACAAAGTCACCCATGTTAGAGTATATTGACTAAGGAGTCAAGTGAGAACACTTGATCATAAGTCATACTCATCGTTTAAGCTCAAAAAGGGGTTACCATTTTTCGTTTAAGCATTTAATGTATTCACATCTTGTTGAGTTGCTTTGACCTATGACTTGAGGTAAAGCTTCTCTGAGATGGAATGCCATACCTTGGGTGGTGGTGTTGATCTTGATCATGTAGTTGAACTTGCATGGTGTGCTCAAGGTTGATGTAGCGCATGAATGGTTGGGAGCACCGCTTGGAGTTGAGTTCATCTACCTACATGGGTTAGTCTTGCAAGGAAGAGCACTTTTGTATCCAAAATGACAATCATGAAATTTTATATATAGAATTTGTCAAAGGATATGTTGAGGGGTTTCATGCTTCCTTGTCTTCAACCACCATTGTGTAGAGACTTGGTGATGTAGAGATTGCTCAAGATGTGAGTGAGTTGCAATCTCATGGATTTAGATTCATCCAAGTACCTAAAAGGGTTAGATAGCATGCAAGGGTGCAAGAATATCCAAGACATATGATCATCATCATAAGAGAAGTATCAAGGATTAGTCATAGGCTCATGCCTTGCATGTATCCAAATGGAGTTCCTACTCCAAGTTTGAAGCATGCTGTTCAATTCTCCTCTCAAATGGCAAAAGACTTTCTCATCAAGCGGTTTGGTGAATATATCCGCCAATTGCTTATCGGTACGGACATGTTTAAGATCAATGTCCCCTTTAGCAACATGATCTCGAATGAAATGATGACAAACTTCAATATGCTTAGTTCGAGAATGTTGCATGGGATTGTGAGCCATCTTAATAGCACTCTCATTGTCACAAAGCAATGGAACATGTTTCACATTGATCCCATAATCTTTAAGAGTTTGGGCCATCCAAAGTAATTAAGCACAACATGAACCGGCGGCAATGTATTCCACTTCGGCAGTGGATAAGGATACCGAGTTTTGTTTCTTGGAGGACCAAGATACAAGAGATCTACCAAGAAATTGACAAGTACCTGAAGTGGACTTTCTATCTACCTTGTCTCCAGCATAGTCCAAATCGGAATAGCCAACAAGATTAAAAGAGGACCTCTTAGGATACCAAATGCCAAAATTTGGTGTATGTATTAAGTATCTCACTATCCTTTTCACAACCTTAAGATGACATTCTTTGGGGGCCGCTTGATATCGTGCACACATGCACACACTTAGTATAATATCGGGACGGGAGGCACATAGATATAGTAACGAACCAATCATAGAGCGATAAACCTTTTGGTCAACCGGTGTGCCATCCTTGGTCAAATCCAGATGTCCACTAGTTGGCATGTGAGTTTTCATACCTTTGCTTTCTTGCATGTTGAACTTCTTGAATAAGTCCTTGGTGTACTTTGTTTGAGAAACAAAGGTGCCTTCCTTAGTTTGCTTGATTTACAAACCAAGAAAGAACTTGAGTTCACTCATCATAGACATCTCAAACTTCTTCGACAATAGCTTCCCAAACTTTTCACTAAAATGAGGGTTAGTCGAACCAAATATGATATCACAACATAAATTTGGCATACAAATAATTCACCATTAACCCTTTTAGTGAAAAGAGTAGAATCTATCTTTCCAATCTCAAAGCCTTTCTCAATAAGGAACTTGGTCAAGCATTTATACCACGCTCTAGGAGCTTGTTTAAGACCATAAAGAGCTTTGTGATGTTTGTAAACGTGATCCTGTTTCTTAGGATTGAGAAAGCGGGGAGGTTGTTTAACATAAACTTCCTCCTCAATTTCACCATTTAGAAAAGCACTTTTAATGTCCATTTGGTATAAAATGATATCATGGTGATTAGCATAGGTAAGTAGGATGCGGATGGACTCAAGTCTAGCAACGGGGGCATATGTCTCACCATAGTCCATACCTTCGACTTGAGTGTAGCCTTGGGCGACGAGACGAGCTTTGTTGCGGATGAATTGACCATCTTCGTCTTGCTTGTTGCGAAACACCCATTTGGTACCAATGATGTTGTGGTTGTTGTCGGGCTTCTCGACCAATGTCCACACTTGATTTCTCTCAAAGTTGTGTAGCTCTTCATGCATGGCGTTTATCCAATTCGGATCTTCCAATGCTTCTTCAACCTTCATAGGTTCAATGCTAGAGATGAATGAATAATGTTCACAAAATTTAGCCAAACAAGTTTTAGAGCGAGTGATTCTCCCAATTTGAATATCATTGAAGATTTGTTCGATGGGATGGTCTCTTGAGACTCTTGCTCGAACTCGTGAAAGCTTTTGCTTTGGTCGGGGTGGAGCATCTTCTTCATCATGTCGTTCTTCTTCTTGGCCTTCTTCATTATTGGCGTTGTTGTTCTCTTGTCTTGGTGGAGAAGGAGGTTGATGAGGTTCATCGTGGTGTACTTCCTCGTTTTCTTCATCTTGATGTGTCCCACTTGTGGATGCTTCCGTATCAACTCCTGGTTCACCTTGTCGTGAGGTAGAAGCTTCCACTTGGATGGATGAGGTACTCTCCTTTACCTCCCTTGGAGGAATCTTGCCAATAGACAAGTCTTGGATTGCTTCCGAAGGATCCTTATCTCCTACATCAATTGGCAATTGCTCTACTTGCAAGCCGTTAGATTCATCAAACTTCACATCTACCGTCTCTTCAACCTTTCAGGTGAAATTGTTGTAGACACGGTAAGTGTGAGAGTTTGAGCCATAACCAAGTAGGAAACCTTCATGAGATTTAGGAGCAAATTTAGAACGACGATGCTTATCAAGAATGTAGCACTTTGAGCTGAATACTCGAAAGTATCCAACTTGGGGTTTGTTACCAATAAGAAGCTCGTATGCCGTCTTGCCATGTAGCTTGTGAAGATACAAGCGATTTGTTGCATGACAAGCTGTCTCAAACGCTTCCGCCCAAAAGTGTTTTGGAGTCTTGTACTCATCAATCATCATTCTCGCCATCTCAATAAGAGTTCAGTTCTTCCTCTCAACAACTCCATTTTGTTGAGGTGTGCACGTAGTCGAGAACTCGTGTGAAATCCCTTCTTCATCAAGAAAGGCGTCCACATTTGCGTTCTTGAACTCCGTTCCATTGTCACTGCGAACCTTCTTGATCTTCACTTCAAATTGATTTTGGACCTTCCTAGCGAAGTTCTTGAAGATCTTTTGGACCTGCGTTTTATCATCAAGAAAGAACACCCACGTAAATCTTAAAAAATCATCAACTATGACTAGAACAAATGAGTTACCACCGAGACTCTTGTAGGCATTGGGACCAAAGAGATCCATATGAAGTAGCTCGAGCGGTCTTCTTATGGTCATAATGTTCTTCACGGGGTGACTTCCTCCAACTTGTTTTCCTGCTTGACAAGCACTACAAAGTCTATCCTTGTCAAATATAACATATTTAACTCCAAGGATATGATCACCTTTAATAAGCTTATCAAGATTCCGCATGCCCAGATGACCTAACCTTCTATGCTACAACCAACCTTCGAGGATTTAGCAATTAGGCAAGTTCTAGGTTGAGCCTTTTTAGTGAAATCAACAATGTAAAGATCACCTCTATATGTACTGGTAAAGACCATTTTATGATTATCTTTACGAAACACTTGGCAATCTACTTCAGTAAATAGGACATTGAAACCAAAGTCAGCAAGTCTAGATACGAAAAGTAAGTTGTAGCCAAGAGATTCAACGAGCATAACATTTTGTATGGAGTTATCATGTGAGATGGCCACCTTACCAAGGCCAACCACCTTACCCTTTGAGTTATCACCAAAAGTGACATACTTTCGAGGGCCGTCGATTTCAGCAAGCTCACGAAACATATCTTTGTCTCCGGTGATTCGTCTCCAACGTATCTATAATTTTTGATTGCTCCATGCTATATTATCTACTATTTTGGACATTATTGGGATTTATTATCCACTTTTATATTATTTTTGGGACTAATCTATTAACCGGAGGCCCAGCCCAGAATTGCTGTTTTTTTTCCTGTTTTAGGGTTTCGAAGAAAAGGAATATCAAACGGAGTCCAAACGGAACGAAACCTTCGGGAACGTGATTTTCTCATCGAATACAACTCAGGAGACTTGGACCCTACGTCAAGCCACGTAACAGGAGGCCACGAGGTAGGGGGGCGCGCCTACCCCCCTAGGCGCGTCCTCCACACTCGTGGCCCCCCTGTTGCTCCACTGACGTACTTCTTCCTCCTATATATACCCACGTACCCCCAAACGATCAGATACAGAGCCAAAACCCTAATTCCACCGCCATAACTTTCTGTATCCACGAGATCCCATCTTGGGGTCTGTTCCGGAGCTCCGCCGGAGGGGGCATCGATCACAGAGGGCTTCTACATCAACACCATAGCCCCTCCGATGAAGTGTGAGTAGTTTACCTCAGACCTACGGGTCCATAGTTAGTAGCTAGATGGCTTCTTCTCTCTTTTTGGATCTCAATACAATGTTCTCCCCCTCTCTTGTGGAGATCTATTCGATGTAATCTTCTTTTTGCGGTGTGTTTGTTGAGACCGATGAATTGTGGGTTTATGATCAAGTCTATCTATGAATAATATTTGATCTTCTATGAATTCTTTTATGTATGATTGGTTATCTTTGCAAGTCTCTTCGAATTATCAGTTTGGTTTGGCCTACTAGATTGATCTTTCTTGCAACGGGAGAAGTGCTTAGCTTTGGGTTCAATCTTGCGGTGTCCTTTCCCGGTGACAGTAAGGGCAGCAAGGCACACATTGTATTGTTGCCATCGAGGATAACAAGATGGGGTTTTCTTCATATTGCATGAGTCTATCCCTCTACATCATGTCATCTTGCTTAAGGCATTACTCTGTTTTTAACTTAATACTCTAGATGCATGCTGGATAGCGGTCGATGAGTGGAGTAATAGTAGTGGATGCAGGCAGGAGTCGGTCTAATTGTCTCAGACGTGATGCCTATATACATGATCATACCTAGATATTCTCATAACTATGCTCAATTCTGTCAATTGCTCAACAGTAATTTGTTCACCCACCGTAGAATACTTATACTCTCGAGAGAAGACACTAGTGAAACCTATGGCCCCTGGGTCTATCTTTATCATATCAATCTCCTACTACTTAGTTATTTACTTTGCCATTTACTTTGCCTTTATTTTACTTTGCATCTTTATCATAAAAATACCAAAAATATTATCTTATCATATCTATCAGATCTCAGTGTCGTAAGTGGCCCTATAGGGATTGACAACCCCTATTTGCGTTGGTTGCGAGGATTTATTTGTTTTGTGCAGGTGCGAGGGACTCACGCGTAGCCTCCTACTGGATTGATATCTTGGTTCTCAAAAACTGAGGGAAATACTTACGCTACTTTTTGCATCATCCCTTCCTCTTCGGGAAAAACCAACGCAGTGCTAAAAGCGGTAGCAAGAAGGATTTCTGGCGCCGTTACCGGGGAGGTCTACACAAAAGTCAACATACCAACACTAGTAGAAAACATGGCTTTGGTCCAGGCCGGGTCAGCCCATTAGTCCCGGTTCAGTCCAGAACCGGGACCAATGGGGGCATTGGTCCCGGTTCGTGAGCCCAGGGGGCCGGCCGGGCCATGTGGGCCATTGGTCCCGGTTCATCTGGACCTTTTGGTCCCGGTTGGTGGGATGAACCGGGACCAATGGGCCTCGCTCCTGGCCCACCACCATTGGTCCCGGTTGGTGGCTTGAACCGGGACCAAAGGCTCCCCTTTAGTCCCGGTTCATGCCACCAACCGGGACCAATGAAGTGCCTATATATACCCCCTCGCGTGAGAGCAGAGCACACTGCTCTGTTTTTCTGGCCAAGGGGAGAGGGCTTGGTGGTGCTCTAGCTCACCTCCTATGCACACAAGGTGTTCTATGGAATTCCTAAGCCACACTACTTAAGCTTTCTCCTCTCCAATCTCGACCTCCAATCTCCATTTTCCACAATATTTGTCTAGGTTTAGCGGTCCGTCACACCCCGTCCCTGTCTTCACCGCCGTCGATCACCCGCACCGAGCTCATCGCCGACACCACCGTGGTGAGCCTCTTGTTCTTATCTTCTATCTGAAAGGAAAAATATTCTTACTTGTATGTTTACATAGATACTTGTATTATTTTCTTACTTTTATTATTGTATCTTAGATAGTGCGATGGTTTTGGTATCCGCCCCCGTCGGCCCTCGTCCTGTCTATGATTCGGATGTGGTATATATATTATCTTTATAACTATTGGTTCATTTATTGTTTATGAAAATTATGCCGACCAACGTGACATAGATTTTATTTATGTAGGATGTATGTGAATTGGAAATGCCAACCGACCCTATTGTCGAGAGGTTAAATTTAGTTGAAGAAGAAAACAATTTGTTGAAGGAAAAAAATAAAAAAATTGAGGAGGAGAAGATGATATTGGAGTTGCATGTTGCGGATGTCGTCGATGATCACAAGATCAAGATGGATGCAATGCGCTTGAAGATTAGAAAGATTAGAAAATATGCCATTCATACCGAGGCTTGGTATCATTATGCCGTTGGATCAATTGTTACCTTGGTTGCGATTATGATCGCATTTGTTTTCGCATTGAAATGTTTTACATAGTTTCAATGTATGGTTTAATTAATTAGATTCTCTGGAGAGCTATATGTTGTTAGATGAGAACTATGTATGCACTTTGGTTTTAATGTGATGATGAACTTCTATTAATTTGGACACTTAATTATATATAATGCACGCAGATGAACCGGCAATGGATGTACGGTGACAGACACACCTGCGAGTACATTAAGGGCGTGCATGAGTTTCTCGATGCGGCTGAGGAAAACAAGCAGAATGGTTTTATGTGTTGTCCATGCACTGAATGTGGGAATACGAGGTCTTACTCTAATCGAAAAATCCTTCACTCCCACCTGCTTTACAAGGGTTTCATGCCACACTATAATGTTTGGACGAGGCACGGAGAAATAGGGGTTATGATGGAAGACGGCGAAGAAGAAGAGTGCGATGACAACTATGTGCCCCCTGAATATGGTGATGCTGCAACGAGGGGAGCTGGTGAAGATCAAGAGGAACCAGACGATGTGCCTAATGATGCTGCAACGGGTGAAGCTGCTGAAGATCAAGAGGAAGCAGACGATGTGCCCGATGATGATGATCTCCGCCGGGTCATTGTCGATGCAAGGACGCAATGCGAAAGTCAAAAGGAGAAGCTGAAGTTCGATCGCATGTTAGAGGATCACAAAAAAGGGTTGTACCCCAATTGCGAAGATGGCAATACAAAGCTCAGTACCGTACTGGAATTGCTGCAGTGGAAGGCAGAGAATGCTGTGGCTGACAAAGGATTTGAGAAGCTACTGAAAATATTGAAGAAGAAGCTTCCAAAGGATAACGAATTGCCCGACAGTACATACGCAGGAAAGAAGGTCGTATGCCCTCTAGGATTGGAGGTGGAGAAGATACATGCATGCCCTAATGACTGCATCCTCTACTGCGGTGCATACATGGATCTGAACGCATGCCCGATATGCGGTGCATTGCGGTATAAGATCAGACGAGATGACCCTGGTGATGTTGACGGCGAGCCCCCTAGGAAGAGGGTTCCTGCGAAGGTGATGTGGTATGCTCCTATAATACCACGGTTGAAACATCTGTTTAGAAACGAAGAGCATGCCAAGTTGATGCGATGGCACAGTGAGAACCGAAAGAAAGATGGGAAGTTGAGAGCACCCGCTGACGGGTCGTAGTGGAGAAAAATTGAGAGAAAGTACTGGGATGAGTTTGCAAAGGACCCAAGGAATGTATGGTTTGCTTTAAGCACGGATGGCATTAATCCTTTCGGGGAGCAGAGCAGCAATCACAGCACCTGGCCCGTGACTCTATGTATGTATAACCTTCCTCCTTGGATGTGCATGAAGCGGAAGTTCATTATGATGTCAGTTCTCATCCAAGGCCCTAAGCAACCCGGCAACAACATTGATGTGTACCTAAGGCCATTAGTTGAAGAACTTTTATAGCTGTGGAATGGAAACGGTGTACGTACGTGGGATGAGCACAGACAGGAGGAATTTAACCTTAAGGCATTGCTGTTCGTGACCATCAACGATTGGCCCGCTCTCAGTAACCTTTCAGGACAGACAAACAAAGGATACCACGCATGCACGCACTGTTTAGATGACACTGAAAGTATATACCTGGACAAATGCAGGAAGAATGTGTACCTGGGCCATCGTCGATTTCTTCCGACCAACCATGAATGTCGAAAGAAAGGCAAGCATTTCAAAGGCGAGGCAGATCACCGGAAGAAGCCCGCCATGCGTACCGGTGATCACGTACTTGCTATGGTCAATGATTTACACTACGTAATCTTTGGAAAGGGTCCCAGTGGACTAGCTGTTTCGAATGACGCTGAGGGACATGCACCCATGTGGAAGAAGAAATCTATATTTTGGGACCTACCCTACTGGAAAGACCTAGAGGTCCGCTCTTCAATCGACGTGATGCACGTGACGAAGAACCTTTGCGTGAACCTGCTAGGCTTCTTGGGCGTGTATGGGAAGACAAAAGATACACCTGAGGCACGGGAGGACCTGCAACGTTTGCACGAAAAATACGGCATGCCTCTGAAGCAGTATAAAGGTCCTGCTAGCTACGCTCTTACGAAAGAAGAGAAAGAAATCTTCTTTGAATGCCTGCTCAGTATGAAGGTCACGACTGGCTTCTCGTCGAATATAAAGGGAATAATAAATATGCCAGAGAAAAAGTTTCAGAACCTAAAGTCTCATGACTGCCACGTGATTATGACGCAACTGCTTCCGGTTGCATTGAGGGGGCTTCTACTAGAAAACGTCCGATTAGCCATTGTGAAGCTATGTGCATTCCTCAATGCAATCTCTCAGAAGGTGATCGATCCAGAAATCGTACCAAGGCTAAGGAGTGATGTGGCACAATGTCTTGTCAGTTTCGAGCTGGTGTTCCCACCATCCTTCTTCAATATCATGACGCACGTCCTAGTTCATCTAGTCGACGAGATTGTCATCCTGGGGCCCGTATTTCTACACAATATGTTCCCCTTTGAGAGGTTCATGGGAGTCCTAAAGAAATATGTCCGTAACTGCGCCAGGCCAGAAGGAAGCATCTCCATGGGCCATCAAACAGAGGATGTTATCGGGTTTTGTGTTGACTTCATTCCTGGCCTTAAGAAGATAGGTCTCCCTAAATCGCGGTATGAGGGGAGACTGACTGGAAAAGGCACTCTTGGAAGAGACTCAATAATATGTAGGGACGGATATTCTTGGTCTCAAGCACACTACATAGTTCTACAGAACTCTACCTTGGTGACCCCGTATGTCGATGAACACAAGAACAGTCTGCGCTCCAAACACCCGGAGCAGTGCGACGACTGGATTACATGTGAACACATCAGGACTTTCAGCAGTTGGTTGGAAACACGTCTTAGAGGTGACAACACTGTTTGTGATGAGCTGTACTTGTTGTCCAGGGGACCATCTTTGACTGTATTGACTTACAAAGGATACGAGATAAATGGGAATGCATTTTACACGATCGCCCAAGATCAAAAGAGCACCAACCAAAACAGCGGTGTCCGCTTTGATGCAGCAACCGAGAGCGGAAAGGACACATATTATGGTTACATAGTGGACATATGGGAACTTGACTACGGACCTGATTTTAAGGTCCCTTTGTTTAAGTGCAAATGGGTCAATCTGTCAGGCGGCGGGGTACAGGTAGACCCACAGTACGGAATGACAACAGTGGATCTGAAAAATCTTGGGTACACTGACGAACCGTTTGTCCTAGCCAATGATGTGGCACAGGTTATCTATGTGAAGGACATGTCTACCAAACCGAGAAAAAGAAAAGATAAGGAAGCGAATACATCATACGATGAGCCAAAGCGCCACATAGTTCTTTCAGGAAAAAGGGACATCCTGGGAGTGGACGGCAAGACAGACATGTCTGAAGATTATGAAAAGTTTCATGAAATTCCTCCCTTCAATGTCAAGGCTGACCCAAGCATCCTGATAAACAATGAAGATTATCCATGGTTACGGCGCAATAAGCAAATGACACAAGCGAAGAAAAAGTGAAGACTTTCTCCCGCAACTATTATGATGATACCATGCGAACTTTGTAACACACGAACATGCTACCATTGTCCGTTTTGTACATGCACATGCTATGTGGGTGAAATTATGATACCATGCCAACTTTCAACTTTTTCAGAGTTCATTTGAAATGCTTTAATGTCTTATGGTTCGGCCCTCGTAATACCATGACCATTAGTCCCTGGCCCATGCCAACTTTCAACTTTCTAAAACTAATGGCACTAACAGAAAGTTTATAATTTTGCTCCTCGCCCCTGGCCCATGACCATTAGTCCCGGTTTGTGCCACAAACCGGGACTAAAGGGTTGGTCCTCGTTGCGGGCAGAGTTTAGTCCCACCTCGCCAACCGAAGGGGGCTCACACCGGTTTATAAGCCCTTCCCTCTCTGCCTTGTTGAGCTCCTCTCAAAGTGAAAATAGATGCCCTAATAGAGAAAAGTTTAACCTAAATTCATAATGAATTTCTCTGAAATTCATAGAAATTTACTATGAATTTAGGTTGAATTTTCTCTATAAGCGCATCTATTCTCATTTTTTAGTAAGTTAATCACAAACTTGTGATTCACACAAATTTCAAAGAATTCAAATTTTAACTATTCAAATTTGAAAACTAATGGCACTAACAGAAAGTTTATAATTTTTCTAAAACTAATGGCACTAACAGAAAGTTTATAATTTTGCTAACCTAAAAGCAAACAGAATTAAAAATTAAAGCAAAAAACAAAAGAAAATAAATAATGCAAAAAACAAATCAAAAAAAAAGAAAAAAACTATTTTTATAGTAAAGTTAATCACAAAATAAAATAAATAAAGCAACAAAGAAAACAAAAAAACTAAAAAAGTGTTTTCAAATTTGAAAACTAATGGCACTAACAGAAAGTTTATAATTTTTCTAAAATTAAAAGCAAAAAGAATAAAAAAATAAAGCAAAAAACAAAGAAAATAAATAATGCAGAAAACAAAACAAAAAAAACTGGAAAAAATAGCAACAATAAGTATTTTGTTGTAAGTAGAAACTAATGGCATTAACAAAAAGCATAAAGAATTAAAAAATAAAGCAACAAGAAAAAAAGCAAAAAAGTTTATAATTTTTCTAAAACTAAAAGCATAAAGAATTAAAAAATAAAGCAAAAAACAGAAGTAAATAAATAAAGCAACAAAAAAATGCCACCTACTGGGCCCCCACGGCGTGAATACGACTAGAAACCCATCCAAGGGCCAGGATTCAGGCCCGTAGGAGGCCCAGTGGGCCCACAGGCATAGCAGTGACAATTAGGCCCATAAGCCTGCAATTGAGAGGAGCTCGAGAGGGGTGGGGCAGTGGGGCTTATAAACCAGCCCGCACAAGGCCTTTGGTCCCGGTTGGTGGCACCAACCGGGACTAAAGGGGGCCATTGGTCACGGTTCGTGGCACAAACCGTGACCAATGCCCCCCTTTAGTCCCGGTTGGTGCCACCAACCGAGACCAAAGGCCGCCGCTTCCCGCCCTTTGGGCTGCTGGAAAGAGGCCTTTGGTCTCGGTTGGTGGCACCAACCGGGACTAAAGGGGGGCATTGGTCACGGTTTGTGCCACGAACCGTGACCAATGCCTTTGCTATATAAGCCAGCACATAGGAAAATTTCACATTTCCCTCGCAGTTGCCCCCCGACGACGCCGAGCACATCGACGCCGCTAGGCTGCCCCAACGCCGCCCGCCGCCCCAGCCGTCGCCGTTGCCCGCGCCCTCGCCGGCCGTCGCCCGCGCCCTCGCCCGACGCCGTCGCCCGACACCGTCGCCGCGCGCCGCCGTCCCATGCCCCGACGCGCGCCACCCCTGCCCCATCGCCGTCGCTGTGCCGCCGTCCCCTGCCCCGAACGTCGCCGCCTCTGTGAGCACCGCACGTCTGCCGCCCCCGCCGCCGCCGTGCATTTTTTATTATACATGCTATTTTTTACATGTTTTTAGATTTTCATATATATGTGTATGTATGTATTTTTTAGATATACGTATTTTTTGATGTATGTTCATATATGTATGTATGTATTTTTTACATGTTTTTTGTATGTATGTATGTATTTTTTCAATTGTAATGATGTTTTAAAAATACATATATGCAAAAGTTAGATTTTTAATTAGAAATTTTTTATCTATATATGTTCTCTGATTTGGTACATTTTAGGTTAGTTTCATTTTAAAAAAAGTTTTATATATTTAGGAAGAAGGAATAGAAGGAAGAAAATGTCTTATATATGAGGGTCGAGAGGGGGTCGACGGTCAAGAGGCGGTCGAGAGGGGGTCATCGAACATGAGAGGAAGAAAAGGATAAAAAGAGATCTCCTCTATTCTTTCTTCTCTCTTTTTTCTTCTTCTTCCTCTTTTTTTTATCAGGAGCGAGGGTCGTCGAGGGTCGCCGAACATGAGAGGAAGAAGAGGATAAAAAAAGAAGAGGAAAAAGAAAAAAAGGAGAAGAAAGAATAGAGGAGAACTCCTCTATTCTTTCTTCTCCTCTTTTTTTTATCAGGAGTGAGGGTCGTCGAGGGTCACCGAACATGAGAGGAAGAAGAGGATAAAAAAAGAAGAGGAAAAAGAAAAAAAAGGAGAAGAAAGAATAGAGGAGTTCTTCTCCTCTTTTTTTTTATCAGGAGTGAGGGTCGTCGAGGGTCACCGAACATGAGAGGAAGAAGAGGATAAAAAAAGAAGAGGAAAAAGAAAAAAAAGGAGAAGAAAGAATAGAGGAGTTCTTCTCCTCTTTTTTTTCTTCTTCTTCCTCTTTTTTTTTTATCGAGAACGAGGGTCATCGAGGGTCGCTGAGGGGTCGAGGGTCGAGAGGGGGTCGACGGCGCCGAGGGGTCGAGGGTCAAGAGGGGGTCTAGGGTCGCCGAGGGGTCGAGGGTCGTCGAACATGAGAGGAAGAAGAGGATAAAAAAGAAAAGGAAGAAAAAAAAGAGGAGAAGAAAGAATAGAGGAGTTCTACTCCTCTATTCTTTCTTCTCCTCTTTTTTTTCTTCTTCCTCTTTTTTTATCGAGAACGAGGGTCATCGAGGGTCGCCGAGCGGTAGAGGAAACCCTAAATAGCAAGTATCGTCAGTGTGAGATACATGTGGCCGTCGGTGTAGGACAGTACATCCACGTCCCATAAGTGAGGCGGGCTTCGACGCCCACGTCACTTGTGGGACGTGGATGTAGTGTCCGACACCGACGGCCACATGTATCTCACACCCACGATACTTGCTATTTAGGGTTTCCTCTACCGTTCGGCGACCCTCGACGACCCTCGTTTTCGATAAAAAAAGAGGAAGAAGAAGAAAAAAAAGAGGAGAAGAAAGATTTCTTCTTCTCTTTTTTTCTTCTTCTTCCTCTTCTTCTCTTTTTTCTTCTTCTTCCTCTTTATTTTATTGGGAACGAGGGTCGTCGAGGGTCGGGGTAGCCGAGCGGTAGAGGAAACCCTAAATAGCAAGTATCGTCGATGTGAGATACATGTGGCCGTCGGTGTCGGACACTACATCCACGTCCCACAAGTGATGCGGGCTTCGACGCCCACGTCACTTGTGGGACGTGGATGTAGTGTCCGACACCGATGGCCACATGTATCTCACACCCACGATACTTGCTATTTAGGGTTTCCTCTACCGCTCGGTGACCCTCGACGACCCTCGTTCCCGATAAAAAAAAGAGGAAGAAGAAGAAAAAAAGAGGAGAAGAAAGAATAGAGGAGTTCTTACTCCTCCATTCTTTATTCTCCTCTTTTTTTCTTCTTCCTCTTCTTTTTTTATCCTTGAAGCATTGTCCAAGCCACCCCAAACCCTAGAGAAGCAGCGTCCAGGCCACCCCTAACCCTAGAGAAGCAGCATCGAGGACACTAATTAATATTAGTTCTACGTTTGCCACTAATATATCCATCTGTAATGTTTGAATAATAATTGCCATGTTGTCAATATTTGCAGAAACTATGGACACCGCCCGAGACGAAGTACAAGAAGAGTTGTTGGGGGACATAATCGCACAAGGAAGTGATGCCGTCTGCTCGTTGTTTCTCAACGACACCGATGGTCTGGAAGCAGCAGGCTATGATTATGATGGCTCCTGTGACCTAATGCCGGTGCAAGAAGGAGACCATGAGGACGGCTCGGTGACCCAATGCCGGTGCAAGAAGGAGACCGTGATGACGTCTCCGGTGACCGAACCGAGTCCGGCCAGGTATATATATTAGTTAAGCTTCTGCTGACTAGCTAATTGATGCATTCATTGTTTTGGTATGTACACATATTAATTAAGTCTTTGTTCTTTTTTCTAGCCCTCCGGATCGAGCACAACTTCAGTAAAGAGACGAGGCCCGAAGAAAAAGTTGAGCTCGGATGAAAAGTTTGAGATCATAGCAATCGCGCCCGACGGCCAACCGATTGAACCCCTCCGGACAAAGAGCGCATTTGTTGCTCAGTGCGGGGTTTTGGTTAGGGACAAGATCCCGATCAGCATCCAGCAATGGTTAAAGCCGGCTACAGAAGACCCTGAGGTGTCTTATGTCAATGATATGCAGAAAAATGATCTTTGGACTGAGCTGAAGTCAAATTTCACCCTACCGCCAGAGGATGATCCAGAGAAGCCAGTTAAAGAGCAATTAATCAAGTCTTTTGCTCTTAAGAGGATGGCAGAACTATTCAGGAGGTGGAAGAAAGAGCTGAATAAGTTTGTCGAAAATAATGAGACACCAGAATTCAAGGGCAGATATGAGAAGATCAGAGATCACTGGCCCGCATTTGTGGCCCACAAGACATCGGAAAAGAGTAAGAAGATGTCGGCGACAAACAAGCAAAATGCTGCGAAGAAGAAGCATCACCATCGCACGGGGTCAGGTGGCTACCTCGTAGCCCGGCCTAAGTGGGCCAAGACTGAGAATGATCTGGTTGATAAAGGGATCGAACCAGAGACAATTAACTGGCCAGACCGTTGCCGGACTTGGTTCTTCGGGGCTGGCGGAACCTTGGACCCTGTAACAGGGAAGTGCATTTGGACGAACGATCAAATGGACATACCAGTCAGGAAGCTTCAGCAGTATATCGAAGCAGCGCAGCAAGGGACGTTCTTTCCAGACAGAGAGAACGACGAGCTCACAATGGCCCTCGGGAATCCTGAGCACCCTGGACGGACACGAGGCACGCCAGGCTCCATTCCGTGGAAGGTTGGGTTTCCGGACGCAGGCGGTTACAAATCCCAGGAGAGGAGGAAAAAATTGCAGCAGACCCAAATGCAGGCGCTGCAAGCAAGGGTACAAGCGATAGAGGAACGAGAAGCAAATCGCAGCAAACGTACTGCCGAAGCTTCCCCCGAAGCTACCCCGCCATCTCAGCGGAGAAGCAGCGTGGCTTCCACCGAGCTGCTTCAGCCGGAGCATGCCTTGACGGCTCCTGCCAGCTATCCCGTGGATGCTATCACGGAGTCTCAAAATTGCCACCTTATGACGCAATGGATGAATTTGAAGGTCAAGGCGGCTGTTGGCTCTGTTTATCCTACTGAACCTGGCGCAACTTTTCACTGCCGGCCAATTCCAGAAGGATATGCTAGGGTGATGGTGGATGAAATAACGGAGGGATTTGAGGACCTCCAGCTTGACCACCCTACCGGTGAAGGGGAGACTAGGCTGGGGTCTGCTCTGAAGACTCCATGCCTATGGCGGAAGGAGCTCATCAACCTTCCGAACTGGACGCCTCCGCCTCCTCCTCCTCCTCCGGCAAGTCAGGGCACTCCGCCTCCTCCTCCGGCGAGTCAGGCCACTCCGCCTCCTCCACCGCCTCCTCCTCCGGCGAGTGACGATCAGGGCACTCGACCGGCTCCTTCTCCGGCGCGTGGTGGCACTCCGCCTCCTTCTCCGCCTGCGCTGACGCGCCCGAGCAGCCAGCCTCCTCCTTCTCCGCCTCGTCAGCAAGGGCAGAAGAGACCTGCCGCCGCTCCGGCTGCTCCGGCATGTCGTAGTCCTTCTCCTCCGCCTCGTAAGCAAGTAAAGAAGACAACCGCTCCGTCTGCTCTGCCGGCGTCTAGCAGTACAACCAGAGGCGGGAGGAAATACAGATTTGGTCCTTCTCTGAAGACTCCAGAGAAGTTACCATACGAGAGGACCCCGGAGGAGAACGCCGAGATTGCACGAGAAGAAGTGAGGAACTACTTTGAAGGGGTGAAAGCAAAGAAACATCCACCTCCGGAGGAGAAGGTAGATCCGGTGAAAGCGAAGCGCACTCTGGCTGCCCTGACAAAACCACCCAAGTCTCCACCGAAAGGAAACTATGAGCGCATTATTGGAAAGGAATTTGCCTAAGCGGAGCGGTCGGGAAGTACTGTCAGTGATCAATGGCTGAAAGGACGATGAGCTGGGAAACAAATTGCCCAGCTCGGCGAACAAGCGAAGCAATCGTGCCCCCCGCTCAAGGTGCCTAGCGACAACGTCGCTAATGATCCGAGGATGGTGCCCGGTTATAGCAATCTTGGCGATTACCTGCCCGACGATGTACATTATGATTTCATGGAGGTGCAGATACAAAGATACGAGTACGGGAAGCCTCTCGTCAAAGATGAAAGATCTCTATCAACGATGATGCGAAGATTGCATGATTGGTACTTGAAAATCTGCAGAGACTCTGGGGGGAGGAGTACTTTGTATGTGAAAGTTAAAAAGGAGCATGACCTCGTTGGAATTGAACTGTTGCCTGTTCCATTTGAGGAGTTCTTTCAGTTTTTCAATCAATTGGCCCTCGATAAAACAACGGTCGCCTGCTACTGTCTGTAAGTAGTACTACTTCTGTCATTAAGTCTCTCTATATAGCTCAGCTCTTTCATTGCATGTATTTATAATCATCCTCAATATATTATGCAGATTGAAGATCGCCGAATTGAAGAAAAGACAAGTCGGTGATATTGGGTTCATTAACACATATCTCATAGATGCAACTCAGGTTAAATTTCATGCCGCAGATACCGAGGCCAACTTGCTACGATCGTTGGTAATAAATGAAAACAAAGATATAATACTCTTTCCTTACAACTTCAAGTGAGTGTTACTGTCTTGTGCGTATTCGGTTTCCCTTATATATTAGTCAAGGTTATAGTAATGTAATTGATGAGTTATGCATGCGTGTGCAGTTACCACTATATTCTCCTAGAGATTAAGCTTGAGCAGGGACTAGTAACCGTCTTAGACTCAAGACGAAAAGATCCCCAGGACTATGCAGACATGACTCAAATGCTCGAGAAGTAAGTTAAATCGATCATTATCCACCATATCAGCAACTTTGTTCATTTCCTGATATATCAAGTAATTGTTTTCTTTGTCTGGCAGGGTTTGGAAAAAATTCTCCAAAAAAGCTCCAGGACTCCCGAAGAAGCTGCAATTTAGACACCCGAAAGTAAGTACTATAGTAGCATGTTCCGCGCATCTCCTATTGATTCAAGCGCTAGTTTCATCAATACCATTTGGCATTCTTGCTTATCAGTTTGATTGACCTCTATTTCTTGTAAAGTGGTTGTGGCAGGAACAAGGGAATGATTTCTGTGGATACTACGTTTGCGAGTCCATCCGCCACACGACCTGTGAGCGGGGCTACACTGACGAACAATATGAAGTACGTAAATAACAACATTCACAATTTTATTTTATTACCATCATTTGTGTTGAGTTTCATTCATTCATATATATATATGTATTGACCCCCTTCTTCAAATTAGATGTTTCGGAAGCGGGATGAACTCCTAGCACCAGCTCGCATGCGAGCAATTCAAGAGGAATTGGCGGCATTCTTTCTTGACCACGTGATCGCTGAAGACGGAGAATACTATGTGGACCATGAGTCCGTATGATTATATTTGTAAGAGATAATTATTGTATATATGTAGCCGGTAGTGTCGGATAGATATACGAGAACTTGTTGTTCGACCAATCTCTCGGAGAAGGAGAGGTGGTCGATATCACTTCTCTCTGTATGCATATATGTTCATGACGATCTTCTGTTTCCTTCGTTTGCTTACTAGCTAGCTAGCGTGTCTAGTCCTCTCTATACGTATGTATAGTACGTAGCGTCGACCAAGCACGGACATAAGAGAGGACACTTCTCTCTATTAATTATAGCTAGCTAACACAATATATGAAACACCTAAATTAACCCCCCAAAACCCCCAACCCCCCCCCCTTTCAAAAAAAACAAAAACCCCAGCCACAGAAATGCTGACGCGTGGATGCCTATTGGTCCCGGTTGGTGCCACCAACCGGGACCAAAGGGTCTCCTGCCTGGGCTCCGCGCACAGGCCACGTGGAGGCCCATCTGTCCCGGTTCTGGATTGAACCGGGACTAAAGGGACAGGGCATTAGTACCGACCCTTTAGTCCCGGTTCAGGAACCGGGACAAAAGGCCCTTACGAACCGGGACAACAGGCCCTTTTTCTACCAGTGCAAGTACCCATCACATACCCTTATCTCCCGCATTACATTATTTGCCATTTGCCTCTCGTTTTCCTCTCCCCCACTTCACCCTTGCCATTTTATTTGCCCTCTCTCTCTATCCTCCCTCTATTTGCCTCTTTTTTCCCGCTTGCTTTTTCTTTGCTTGTGTGTTAGTTGCTTGCTTGTCACGATGGCTCAAGATAATACTAAATTGTGTGACTTCACCAATACCAACAACAATGATTTTATTAGCATTCCGATTGCTCCTCTTACCGATGCTGAATCTTGTGAAATTAATGCTGCTTTGCTGAATCTTGTTATGAAAGATCCGTTCTCCGGCCTTCCTAGTGAAGATGCCGCTACCCATCTAAAGAGCTTCGTTGATTTGCGTGACATGCAAAAGAAGAAAGATGTGGACAATGATATTGTTAAATTGAAGCTATTTCCTTTTTTGCTTAGAGATCATGCTAAAGCTTGGTTTTCGTCTTTGCCTAAAAATAGTATTGATTCATGGAACAAGTGCAACGATGCTTTTATCTCTAAGTATTTTCCTCCTGCTAAGATCATCTCTCATAGAAACGATATTATGAACTTTAAGTAACTTGTTCATGAACATGTTGCACAAGCTTGGGAGAGAATGAAATTAATGATACGTAATTGCCCTACTCATGGTTTAAATTTATGGATGATTATACAATTTTTTTATGCCGGATTGAATTTTCTTCTATAAATCTTTTAGATTCGGCCGCGGGAGGCACTTTTATGGAAATCACTTTAGGAGAAGCTACTAAACTCCTAGATAATATTATGGTTAATTATTCTCAATGGCATACTGAAAGATCTACTAATAAAAAGGTGCATGCAGTAGAAGAAATTAATGTTTTGAGTGGAAAGATGGATGAACTTATGAAATTATTTGCTAATAAGAGTGTTTCTTTTGATCCTAATGATATGCCCTTGTCTACTTTGATTGAGAATAATAATGAATCTATGGATGTGAATTTTGTTGGTAGGAACAATTTTGGTAATAACGCGTATAGAGGAAATCTCAACCCTAGGCCTTATCCTAGTAATCCCTCTAATAATTATGGTAATTCCTACAACAATTCTTATGGAAATTATAATAAGATGCCCTCTGATTTTGAATCTAATATTAAAGAATTTATTACCTCGAAATTTTTTTTTAATGCTATGATTGAAGAAAAATTGCTTAAGATTGATGATTTGGCTAGGAACATTGATAGAATTGCTCTTGATGTTGATTCTTTGAAACTTAGATATATTCCACCTAAGCATGATATCAATGAGTCTCTCAAAGCCATGAGAATTTCCATTGATGAGTGCAAAGAAAGAACCGCTAGGATGCGTGCTAAGAAAGATGCCTTTATAGAAGCGTGTTCTTCTAGTTCATATGGAAATAATGATGAATATATAAAAGTTATTGATGTGTCCCCTATTAAATCTTTGTTTTGCGATATGAATCTTGATAATGATGGGGCTGAATATGATCCACCTTTACCTAGAAGGCGTTCCAAGAATTCTGAATCTTTTGATCTTGATGCTAAATTTGATAAAAGTGAGATTGAAGAAATTAAAACCCTAGATGTTGCTAAACCCACTATTATGGATTTCAAGGAATTTAACTATGAAAAATTCTCTTTGATTGATTGTATTTCCTTGTTGCAATCCGTGCTAAATTCTCCTCACGCTTATAGTCAAAATAAAGCATTTACTAAACATATCGTTGATGCCTTGATGCAATCTTATGAAGAAAAACTTGAATTGGAAGTTTCTATCCCTAGAAAACTTTATGATGAGTGGGAACCAACTATTAAAATTAAAATTAAAGATCATGAATGCTATGCTTTATGTGATTTGGGTGCTAGTGTTTCCACAATTCCAAAGACTTTGTGTGATTTGTTAGGTTTCCGTGATTTTGATGATTGCTCTCTAAACTTGCACCTTGCGGATTCCACTATTAAGAAACCTATGGGAAGAATTAATGATGTTCTTATTGTTGCAAATAGGAATTATGTGCCCGTAGATTTTATCGTTCTTGAGATAGATTGCAATCCTTCATGTCCTATTATTCTTGGTAGACCTTTCCTTAGAACGATAGGTGCAATTATTGATATGAAGGAAGGAAATATTAGATTCCAATTTCCATTAAGGAAAGGCATGGAACACTTTCCTAGAAAGAAAATTAAATTACCTTATGAATCTATTATGAGAGCCACTTATGAATTGCCTACCAAAGATGGCAATAGCTAGATCTATTCTTGCTTGTTATGCCTAGCTAGGGGCGTTAAACGATAGCGCTTGTTGGGAGGCAACCCAATTTTATTTTTATTCCTTGCTTTTTGCTCCTGTTTAGTAATAAATAAATTATCTAGCCTCTGTTTTTGTTGTGTTTTTTGTGTTTAATTAGTGTTTGTGCCAAGTAGAACCGTTGGGAAGACTTGGGGAAAGTCTTGTTGAACTTGCTGTAAAAAACAGAAACTTTAGCGCTCATGGGAACTGCTGTCATTTTTATTTGGAGAGTGATATTTAGTTAATTATTTTTTAAGATGATTAATAGATAAATTCCTCACGTCCAGCAATTTATTTTAGAATTTTTGGGGTTCCAGATCTTGCGCTTGCTACAAATTACTACAGACTGTTCTGTTTTTGACAGATTCTGTTTTTCGTGTGTTGTTTGCTTATTTTGATGAATCTATGGCTAGTAAAATAGTTAATAAACCATAGAGAAGTTGGAATACAGTAGACATAACACCCATATAAATAAATAATTAGTTAATTACAGTAAGTTGAAGTAGTCTTTTGTTTTCTTTCGCTAACGGAGCTCACGAGATTTTCTACTTTAAGTTTTGTGTTGTGAAGTTTTCAAGTTTTGGGCAAAGATTTGATGGATTATGGAACAAGGAGTGGCAAGAGACTAATCTTGGGGATGCCCATGGCACCCCCAAGATAATATAAGGACACCTAAAAGCCAAAGCTTGTGGATGCCCCGGAAGGCATCCCCTCTTTCGTCTACTTCTATCGGTAACTTTACTTGGAGCTATATTTTTATTCGCCACATGATATGTGTTTTTCTTGGAGCGTCTTGTATTATTTTAGTCTTTGCTTGTTAGTTTACCACAATCATCCTTGCTGTACACACCTTTTGAGAGAGCCATACATGATTTGGAATTTGTTTGAATACTCTATGTGCTTCGCTTATATCTTTTGAGTTATATAATTTTGCTCTAGTGCTTCACTTATATCTTTTAGAGCACGGTGGTGGATTTGTTTTATAGAAACTAGTGTTCTCTCATGCTTCACTTAGATTATTTTGAGAGTCTTAATAGCATGGTAATTTGCTTAAAATCCTAATATGCTTGGTATGCAAGATTAATAATAAAACTTTCTTATGAGTGTGTTGAATACTAAGAGAAGTTTGATGCTTGATGATTGTTTTGAGACATGGAGGTAATAATATCAAAGTCATGCTAGTTGAGTAGTTGTGAAATTGAGAAATGCTTGTGTTGAGGTTTGCAAGTCCCGTAGCATGCACGTATGGCAAACGTTATGCAACAAATTTGAAACATGAGGTGTTATTTGATTGTCTTCCTTATGAGTGGCGGTCGGGGACGAGCGATGGTCTTTTCCTACCAATCTATTCCCCTAGGAGCATGCGCGTAGTACCGATGTTTTTGATGACTTGTAGATTTTTGCAATAAGTATATGAGTTCTTTATTACTAATGTTGAGTCCATGGATTATACGCACTCTCACCCTTCCATCCTTGCTAGCCTCTTCGGTACCGTGCATTGCCCTTTCTCACATTGAGAGTTGGCGCAAACTTCGCCGGTGCATCCAAACCCCGTGATATGATACGCTATTTCACACATAAACCTCCTTATATCTTCCTCAAAACATCCACCATACCTACCTATTATGGCATTTCCATAGCCATTCCGAGATATATTGCCATGCAACTTCCCATCATTCTGTTCATCATGACACATTCATCATTTTCATATTGCTTAGCATGGTCATGTAGTTGGCATAGTATTTTTGGCAAAGCCACCGTTCATAATTCTTTCATACATGCCACTCTTGGTCCATTGCATATCCCGGTACACCGCCGGAGGCATTCATATAGAGTCGTCTTTGTTCTAGTATCGAGTTGTAATCATTGAGTTGTAAATAAATGGAAGTGTGATGATCATCATTTTCTAGAGCATTGTCCCAAGTGAGGAATAAAAAAAGAGAAAGTCCATAAAAAATAAAAGGCCAAAGAAAAAAATGAGAGAAAAAGAGAGCAGGGACAATGTTACTATCCTTTGCCACACTTGTGCTTCAAAGTAGCACCATAATCTTAATGATAGAGAGTCCCTTGTTTTGTCATTTTCATATACTAGTGGGAATTTTTCATTATAGAACTTGGATTGTATATTCCAACAATGGGCCTCCTCAAGTGCCCTAGGTCTTCATGAGCAAGCAAGTTGGATACACACCCACTAGTTTCTTTTGTTGAGCTTTCATACATTTATAGCTCTAGTGCATCCGTTGCATGGCAATCCCTACTCCTTGCATTAACATCAATAGGTGGGCATCTCCATAGCCCATTGATTAGCCTCGTTGATGTGAGACTTTCTCCTTTTTTGTCTTCTTCACATAAACCCCCTCATTATATTCTATTCCACCTATAGTGCTATGTCCATGGCTCGCGCTCATATATTGCGTGAAAGTTTATAGGTTTAAGATTACTAAAGTATGAAACAATTGCTTGGCTTGTCATCGGGGTTGTGCATCATGATAGCATTCTTGTGTGACGAAAATGAAACATGACTAAACCATATGATTTTGTAGGGATGAACTTTCTTTGGCCATGTTATTTTGAGAAGACATAATTGCTTAGTTAGTATGCTTGAAGTATTATCATTTTTATGTCAATATGATCTTTTGTCTTGAACCTTTCGGATATGAATATTCATACCACAGTTAAGAAGAATTACATGAAAATTATGCCAAGTAGCACTCCGCATCAAAAATTCTGTTTTTATCATTTACCTACTCGAGGACGAGCAGGAATTAAGCTTAGGGATGCTTGACACGTCTCCAACGTATCTATAATTTTTGATTGCTCCATGCTATATTATCTACTGTTTTGGACATTATTGGGCTTTATTATCCACTTTTATATTATTTTTGGGACTAACCTATTAACCGGAGGCCCAGCCCAGAACTGCTGTTTTTGCCTGTTTTAGGGTTTCGAAGAAAAGGAATATCAAATGGAGTCCAAACGGAATGAAACCTTCGGGAACGTGATTTTCTCATCGAATACAACTCAGGAGACTTGGACCCTACGTCAAGCCACGTAACATGAGGCCACGTGGTAGGGGGGCGCGCCTACCCCCTAGGCGCGCCCTCCACCCTCGTGGGCCCCCTGTTGCTCCACGGACATACTTCTTCCTCCTATATATACCCACGTACCCCCAAACGATCAGATACAGAGCCAAAACCCTAATTCCACCGCCGTAACTTTCTGTATCCACGAGATCCCATCTTGGGGCATGTTCTGGAGCTCCGTCGGAGGGGGCATCGATCATGGAGGGCTTCTACATCAACACCATAGCCCCTCCGATGTAGTGTGAGTAGTTTACCTCAGTCTTACGAGTCCATAGTTAGTAGCTAGATGGCTTCTTCTCTCTTTTTGGATCTCAATACAATGTTCTCCCCCTCTCTTGTGGAGATCTATTCGATGTAATCTTCTTTTTGCGGTGTGTTTGTTGAGACCAATGAATTGTGGGTTTATGATCAAGTCTATCTGTGAATAATATTTGATCTTCTATGAATTCTTTTATGTATGATTGGTTATCTTTGCAAGTCTCTTCGAATTATCAGTTTGGTTTGGCCTACTAGATTGATCTTTCTTGCAACGGGAGAAGTGCTTAGCTTTGGGTTCAATCTTGCGGTGTCCTTTCCCGGTGACAGTAAGGGCAGCAAGGCACGTATTGTATTGTTGCCATCGAGGATAACAAGATGGGGTTTTCTTCATATTGCATGAGTCTATCCCTCTACATCATGTCATCTTGCTTAAGGCGTTACTCTGTTTTTAACTTAATACTCTAGATGCATGCTGGATAGCGGTCGATGAGTGGAGTAATAGTAGTAGATGCAGGCAGGAGTTGGTCTACTTGTCTCGGACGTGATGCCTATATACATGATCATACCTAGATATTCTCATAACTATGCTCAATTCTGTCAATTTCTCAACAGTAATTTGTTCACCCACCGTAGAATACTTATGCTCTCGAGAGAAGCCACTAGTGAAACCTATGGCCCCCGGGTCTATCTTTATCATATCAATCTCCTACTACTTAGTTATTTACTTTGCCATTTACTTTGCCTTTATTTTACTTTGCATCTTTATCATAAAAATACCAAAAATATCATCTTATCATATCTATCAGATCTCACTGTCGTAAGTGTCCCTATAGGGATTGACAACCCCTATTTGCGTTAGTTGCGAGGATTTATTTGTTTTGTGCAGGTGCGAGGGACTCGCGTGTAGCCTCCTATTGGATTGATACCTTGGTTCTCAAAAACGGAGGGAAATACTTACGCTACTTTGCTGCATCATCCCTTCCTCTTCGGGGAAAACCAACGCAGTGCTAAAAGAGGTAGCATCCGGTCATATGGTCGGTACACCCACTATCTAGAACCCATTCCTTTCCTCCAGCCATGTAGTCGCGAAGATTATCCATAAGACCAAAGTGTCTGATTGCATCATCAAGATCATAGTCACTATCATCATCCTCATCATAGTATCCTTGTTCAATATCGTCATGTGGTGGATAAATTCCTAGAGAGAGTGATTCATTAGAAGTATGACCATAACAATGTTCATCTCTATGAATTCTAATGAATTCGGAAATGATATTGTTAATGATTCCAACATCTCCTTTGGCATTCGTAAGATTAGTAAGCTCAAATAAACAATCACCAAATTTGGGATCATTGGAACTCATCTTACTCAAGGCAATAGACTTATGAAGAATATCATCTAAGTTTTTCAAGGAATAGTGTGGAAATCGTTCCTCAAGGAATCTCCATATGATGTAGGCACAATCAAGAGCAGGCAAGCTAGCAAGCAATTTTCTGGGCAAACCTCTAGTGATTAAATTGACAGTTCTAAGATTACGGATCATGTCAATAGACTCATCAAGGGTAGGATGCAAAGGATCAACATGAGGTTCACAAGGGTTAGTAATGTACTTGTTCAAATGATATTCATTGAAAATCTCAAGCATCTCATTTTCCACTCATGAAAGTACTCTCCATCAAGTATAGACACTCTATGTCTAAGACTCCCCAACGTAGACTCGTCCATCTTCCTCCAAAGGTGTTTAAACAAAAGCAATGGAGACCAATGCTCTAATACCAATTGAGAGGATCGAGAAGAGGTGTCTAGAGGGGGGTGAATAGACTCTTAGTAAGAAAAGTTGCAATTTTTAATTTCTTTAAGTTGAAGTGGAGTTTTGGCACAAGTTTAAACATTCACAATAAATATCAAGCAAGCATGATAAGAGTATATGAGCAGCGGAAAGTAAATCATGCAAGTTGCAAGAATGTAAAGGGATGTGATTTGAGTGTGCAAACGCAATTGGAGACACGGAGAT
The DNA here is from genome assembly GCF_018294505.1 of Triticum aestivum. Taxonomy (NCBI): domain Eukaryota; kingdom Viridiplantae; phylum Streptophyta; class Magnoliopsida; order Poales; family Poaceae; genus Triticum; species Triticum aestivum. The sequence continues at coordinate 140,529,188 of NC_057812.1, forward strand.
TTTTGGCGTGGTTCCGATAGTTGGTGCTATCGTACATTCACGTTGATGGAGACTTCAACCCACAAAGGGTAACGGTTGCGTGAGTCCACAGAGGGATCCACCCATGAAGGGTCCACGAAGAAGCGACCTTTTCTATCCCACCATGGCCATCGCCCACGAAGGACTTGCCTCACTATGGTAGATCTTCACAAAGTAGGCGATCTCCGTGCCCGTACAAACTCCTTGGTTCAACTCCACAATCTTGACGGAGGCTCCCAAGTGACACCTAACCAATCTAGGAGACACCACTCTCCAAAAGGTAATAGATAGTGTGTTGATGATGAACTCCTTGCTCTTGTGCTTCAAATGATAGTCTCCCCAACACTCAGCTCTCTGTCATAGGATTGGGTTTAGTGGAAATAGGGTTTGAGTGGAAAGCAACTTGGGGAAGGCTAGAGATCAAGATTTATGTGGTTGGAATGGAATATCTTGACCTCAACACAAATGTAGGTGGTTCTCTCTCAGAAAATATATGTTGGAAGTGTAGGCATGTTCTGATGGATCCCTCCACGAATGAAGAGTGGGTGGAGGGGTATATATAGCCTCCACACAAAATCTAACCATTACACACAAATCACCAAACTTGGTGGGACCGAATCAGACAACTCGGTCGGACCGATTTAGTTCATAATGTGACTGTTAGACATTTCGGTGGGACCGATATGATCAACTCAGTGGGACCAATGTTCTAGGGTTAGGGTAATACCTCGTCTCGGTTTGACCGATTACGCAAACTCGGTGAGACCAATTTTGGTAATAGGCAAAACAGAGAGTTGGTCAAGCAAACTCGGTGGGACCGAAATTGTTGCAACAGGTAACAGAGAGTTTGCAAGCCCATCTCGGTGAGACCGAGATCCCATCGATGAGACCGATTTGACTAGGGTTTCTGGCAGTGGCTATGTCAAGTGAACTCGGTGGCGCCGGGTAGGAAAATTTTGGCGGGGCCGAGTTTGACTTTTGGTTTGGGACATATGTGGATATGGGAAAGTGGTTGAGGGCTTTGTAGCATATCACTAAGCACTTTGAGCAAGTAAGCCATTAAGCAACACCGCATCCCCTTTTAATAGTATTGGCTTTCCTATGGACTGAATGTGATCTTGGATCACTAAAAGCAAAATGTAGAGTCTTGAGCTTTAGAGCTTGAGCCAATCTTTTGTCCTTAGCATCTTGAAAGGGTTCCATATCCTCTTGTCAACGCCACTCCATCTATTGAACTTGTCTAAAATATACTAGATGAAAACATTAGTCCAACAAGAGATATGTTGGCATTAATTACAAAACCACCCAGGGAGCACTTGTGCTTTTAATTTTGCTAAAACGGAACAATCTCTGATTGACGTGGAAGCAATTTTTTTTGAACTGAAAGGGGTTTCCCCCCGCCCCAACTTTTATTAAAGCCAAGGCAAACCACAGCAACAAACTATTAACAGCGCTCGGTGGCAACCGGAGAGTAGCTGCCACAGAAAGAAACATCCAGGGTTTAAAGACTACCCTAGTACAACAGTTTTTAAGAAGTTCCAAGGGGGATACATAGCCAGGTAAACATACATACACTACAAAAAATACACTTCCGTGATGATACGTGTTTCTCACAGTAGGTCACGTTTTCTGTCATGCATGTACATCCATGTCAATTTTATGATAGAATCTAGATAGTCATACCTGTGCTATCGTAGAAGTGTTCCATGACATTACCAAAATTATCATCACAGAAGTGTCCACTTCCATGACGATAAATCGCGCGTCACAGAAGTGCTTTCGTCAAGGGTGACTGACACGTGGCATCCATCGTAACGGAACGCCGTTAAGCTATCAAGTCCGGTTTTGGATCCGATAACCCGTTAACAGCCCCGACCAATGGGGATTTTCCACGTCTAAAATCATCATTGGCTGGAGGAAACACATGTCGGCTCACCGTTGGGACAGATGTCATCCACTCATTGGACCCAAAGCGCCTATGATATGTCGACACGTGGCATGGCCCAATAGAGGCCCATTCCCGTGGAAAGGCCGGCCTGTTTGACTTGGTCAAAAGGTGGCGGGCCAGCCCACAGCAAGCCTGTTAACGGCCTATTCGCATATAGCCCATTTACAACCCGCTAACCAAGGGCCCGTTTACAGCCTATCCGAATTCGGCCCAGTATCATCATTTGGGCTGTCCAATATAATTCTAGCCCATTTTAACTTCCAGCCCATGTATGGCCCATGACGTCTTTCGGCCCATATGAGGCCCTTAGTAACTCTCGGCCCATTAACGACCCGTGGTAAAACTGGCCCATAATGAATAGTGTATCACTTTATACCCATTAACGGCACGTGGGGAAACTGGCCCGTAATGAACAATGTATCACTTTATACCCATTAACGACCCATTATTCCGTTGGGCCGTTTCCAGCCCATGTTATCTTTCGGCCTTCTCAGGGCCCATTTATTCTTGGGCTCATTTCCAGCATTCGTTTACTTACGGCCCGTTACTGTCATTTTCTGCTTGTGGGCCAAATTCAGCCCGTGGTTACAGTCTGCCCGTTAATACATTGGGCTGTTTTCATAGCATCATCAAATACTGCCGATTAACGACGACGCGTTATGGTTGGCCCATGAATGGACGATTTCAACTCTAGCCCATTTACAGCCATAATGTGGTCTGTTATTTTCCCATGTTTGGCCAACCGATCATACAGCCTGTAGAAGGTCCATTGATGATACGACACATAGAAGGCCCATTGTTTCTATGCCACAGAAGGCCCATTGTTTCTACGACCCTTAGAAGGCGCATTGTTTTTACGCCCGTAGGAGGCCCATGTTAACTACAGTAAATATGTAGCCCATGGTTATTGTGGCCTAGTTTTAAAAAATAGGTTATTGCGGCCACTAGCAAACCGTGGAAAAAGAACTGCACTGACTACAAGAAAACAAATAAACAAGACAATAAGGAAATAAATAAGCAAGCAACTTATGCTAGGCTATCACAACTATTACACATATTACATCCATTGGGCATCAAAGTTCGCCACCAGTGCAAATATAGGGAACAAAGCAGCATATAAACGCCACAACAAAACAAGTCCAGAACTGAAACCACTTCAGAAGAGCTCAAGAAACAATATCTTTGGTACCCATAATGCTGGCAAGATGCTTAGCAAGCTTATTAACTTTCTCTGGTTTGGCGCTTAAATCCTCCAGCAATTGCTGTTGCACCAGAAAGTATGAATCTGAATTCTGCAGGGCCTTCCTCAGTCCTTTGGCTTCCTATCACATAACATCTGATCGATGTCTTTCAACTTGAAGTTGAGACTCAAGAAGCCGAACTGATTCAGGCAGCGAGTTCGAAGAGCTGGTGCCAGCAGTAGTAGCCAGTAACTCGAACACTACATCAAGACAGGACTTTGGGGTTGTCTCACTGTCTTCAATATAGTTTTTATCAGCTTTCTTGGAGACCAACATGGATGTTTCACTATCTCGAACCTTATCTGCATTACTTCCTTTACCATTGCATAATAGGGTACTCTTCTCCAATATTTTATCCACGTCCTAAAAGAGAAACAAACAAACACATCACAGGTTTACAATGTAGTATATGAAACTCATTTTGGTAAACCAGTTCAGTAGTAAGGTGGACAAGATAACATCATGAAACAAACATATATCTATGTAGTATGGTCACTGTATGGTCTATATCATTCTAGTTTATGTTGCCAAATCAAGATAGATATAGTTCGAATCATATATATTTAAGACAAAGCAGCATAGACAAAATATAAGTGTGGGAAACTACACATCAATAACAACACTTGTAATGTGCATGGTATGAGAACATAACTGTTTATTCAATTGAAACTGAAATCAACATAGAGCAAGTTACAATAGAAAACACGTTAAAGAAATAGGTTTAAAACATACCTGTTGCGCCATTGGAGTTTCAATTGCATCCTTCAAATTTGAAATTAGTTGGTATGAGTAAACACAGTGATGCAAGAGCAAAGTAGTATGAACCATAGCTATGGAACCTAACCTAAGAACAATTCTTCTGCTGCTTTAAGTGTTGACTTGGGGTTCGGAGTGGTGGTCCTCGTGCTTTGGGCACTGCGGTTGCCTTACTAACTGCTCGTGTTTGGGTGCTCTGTGGTGGAGATGGTGCTGTGTCAACGGGAACTGGGTTACTATCTACTGGGGTTGGGGTTAGAAGGGGTGTAGCTGGTTCTCTGTCCAACTAGGTAGGGGTACAATCTGTGTGAGTCTGGGTTATGTGTGGTGGGACTGGTTCTTGGGCAAGTACAACCATGGTTCTATCTCCATCGACAAGTAGCACGATCTTTTCTAAAGACCGTGTTTTTACTCCCACAGATACTGCCATCACCCCCTCCAATTGAAATGGCTGATAAACAAGAAAAGTAATTGAATGTACATGCATTGTAAGATAGACATGTGCAATGGATAGTAGGGAAGAAAACAGGGCATGAAATAATTCACATTTATGTTGTCTAACCAAACATAATAGATGGACATAATTTCACATATATGATGGCTAATTAAACAGGATAGCATGACACAATTTCACATGTATGATGGCTAACTAAACAGGATAGAATGACATACTTCAAAATATGATGACTATGTAAACAGGATGGCATGATATAACTACATGATGTGTCGATTAAAGTGGTTGGCATGCCATAAATCACAAACATGCCGTCGATGGAAACATGATGGCATGATATAATTCACGAATAGAATGACATAATTCAAAATATGATGACTATGTGAATAGGATGAGATGATATAATATATTATGTCTTTAGAAAATGGGTTGGCATGCCATAATTTAGATACATGCTGTCTATGTAAACATCCTGGCATGATATAATTCAAATATATGATTTATATACTAAGGAAGTGAGCAGAGGGCAATCGCATATATGATGTGTCAACTAAGGAGATGGCATTCAATATCTTGTATATGATGTAAACACTAAGCATTGCAAATACAATATATGCATGATATGAGTAATATAACCCTGCCAAGTTTGAGCATACACCTCACGGGGATAATAGGACTGGTCATCTGCCTCTGAATCCTCCTCTGAAGAGCTATCTGTAACCAGCAAGATATCTGCTTCAGCAGGTAGCATTGTCTGCTCTGAAGACCTTGTTTTCACTCCAGATTTCTCCATCACCAATTCAAATGGCTGATGCACAGGAAGAGCAGTTGAATATACAAACATTGTCGACAAAATCAATGAGAAATACAAAAAAAGGACGACATGATATAATTCACATATATGACGCTTGGCTAAACAACATGGCATTGCATAATTCACATATATAATGCCTTGCAACAAGATAGCATTGCATAATTCACACATATAATGTCTTGCAACAAGATGGCATTGCATAATTCACATATATGGTAATTAGACACTAAACAGGTGGCATTCACACAAAGCATGTCTAAACTAAGAAAATGACATAGCAATGCAAGATACCACACGCACGATATGAGCAACATAACCTTGCCAAGTTAGAGCATGCACCTCGGGGGGGGGGGGGAATAGGACTGGTGATCTGTCTCTGAATCCTCCTCTGAGGAGCTATCTGCCGAAGTATTGGGCCACGGGTAGCCTAACCCGAGTCCCTGAGCCTTTCAAGACATCGGGGCTGGCTGCCCCCCTCAAGACATCAAGAAGAAGTGCCGCCTTCTGGTGGCCGGTTGTACGGAGCGGCCGGCTGGCAAAAGGCGGCTAAGCTCTAGAAGGCGGCTCCAAGACAGGCCGACTTCTTGCAGGCGGCCTCCAGAGAGGTTGGCTCCTAGCAGGCGTCCCCTAGCACCCTCAGAGTCTGCGCTCCCATTAAGAAGATGAGACAGGGTAAGGCTACATTGTAGCACATCACCCCCATATCCAGGGCCGGGCGTGGCACAGTGCTCCGTACAGGCGGGGATCTCTACCTGTACGTGGCACTGTTGCCACTCCATCCCTGACGTCCCTGCTGGCAGGCAGAGCCCTGTTCCCATGACGACCTATCGGTACAGCCTGCAGGCGGCGGGCCCTACTAGGTAGCGAGAGCCCAAAAGACGGCGGAAGCTTGACCAGTCGGACCTGAGGGGGGGCGGTTCCCAGCAGGCAGCCCGTTCCTTCCTCGGGGCCCGTGCACCATTAATCAGATGAGACAGGAAGTGGCTACAGTGATCTCCCACCAGTCGGCGGGACTGTAGCCACGCTATTGTAACGCCTCGAGACCGATGTGCTAGGTGTCTTCCAGTTATTCGATGTTGTTGCCTTGTCATTTGCTTGCGTGTCATGCATTTCATATCATGTCATCATGTGCATCGCATTTGCATACGTGTTCGTCTCATGCATCCGAGCATTTTCCCCATTGTCCATTTTGCATTCCGGCGCTCCTATGTCCTCCGGTGTCCCCTTTTGCCTCTTTTCGTGTGCGGGTGTTAAACATTCTCGGATTGGTCCGAGACTTGCCAAGCGGCCTTGGTTTACTACTGGTAGACCGCCTATCAAGTTTCGTGCCATTTGGACTTCGTTTGATACTCCAACGGTTAACCGAGGAACCGAAAAGGCCTCGTGTGTGTTGCAGCCCAACACCCCTCCAAAGTGGCCCAAAACCCATCTAAACCCCCTCCATCATCTCGGTCGTTCGATCACGATCGCGTGGCCAAAAACCTCACCTCATTTGGACTCTCCTAGCTCCCTCTACCTATATATATGTGATCCCCTCCAAAAATTCGTGGACGAAACCCTACCCTAACCTCCCTCCGCGCCGCCGGACATGTCCGTCCGCGCCGGACGCGTCCACCGGCCACCTCACTCCGGCGAATTAGCGCCCGACACATCATCGCACCGCCTCCCTCCTCCAACCGGAGCGTGCCACGTCGCCCGACCCCACCGCCGGTCAACGCGCCTCCCGCCGCGGGCCGCGGAACCCAGATCCGGCCCGCCTGGGCCCGGGCAAGGATCCCGCCGCGCCACCGATCCCGCAGCGCCGCCCCACTCCTGCGCGCTCGCCGCCACCGCAACGTCGCCCCGCCGCCACCGACCCTCGCCGGTGTCGCCGCTCGTTGCCGCCTTGCCTCGCGCCGCCTTCCGCCGCCGTTCGCGCCCGCCGGCGCCGTCTGCGCCTCCCTTCGCCGACGACCGTGCCGCCCGCCGACAGTGCCTCGCCGCCGCCCAAGCTCATCTGCCCCGCCGCCTAGCTTCACTCCGGCCATCGGATCCGCCTCCCCGCACCTCTCCGGCCATCTCCTCCCACTCCGGCCGCCGTCCCCGTTGTCTCCGGCGAGATCTGCCATGCCTTGACATCCGTGCCACCGAAACCCTAGATCTCACGGGGGTGAGAATTCCACTAAGTCCCGAGGATCTCAGTAATTTTATGCCCTATTCATCGCATCATAACTTTGCATCCGTGGCTCCGTTTTGGTCGTGTATCATATCAAATTGTTCGTCTCGACGAGTACTTCATTTCATTTCATTGCACCATCTTCATTTGAGTTCATCTTGATGCCCTAAATGCTGTTGCAAGAGTGCTATGCAATGTTAGTTTTAGACTCTTATCAGTAATTGGACATTTGTCATTTTTGCCATGTTTAATGTGTGCCTCCTATGAACTTGAGCCCTACATGTGTTTTGAAGTATGCCATGCCATCTTTACAGGGGTGTATGCCATGTATTTTTTGTGATCTCTGTGGTGACTAGCACAAGCATGCGAAGTAGCTCTCGTAATGTTGCTGATTTCAGGGACTTAGAAATCTTCAAAGTCTTTGCCCTGTCAATATTTTTATGCCATGTATTCTTGTTCCTACAGAGTGATCCATGCCTCTTTTGAGCATGATCAGTAAGGATGTTTTGTAGATGTTGTTGTGATCTATCCATCCATATCTTTGTTTGCAATTATGGAGCACCCTAGCTTGACTCAATCAAGCTCTACTTTTGCTATAAATGTTCCTGGCAGATTGTTTACATGTTAAGCAATTTTGCCGAGGTTGTTGTGGTTGATCCGTGCATGCTATGAGGTTGTTCTTGCCATGTGTAGCTTCTATGCCATGTATACTTGATGGGTGTATGCTTAGTTTGTCATGCAATGCCTTGTGGAGAGTGCATCGAGCTCGCAAACATGCCTACTTAATATCTGTTTTGCCATGTTCCAGTTTTCTTTTAAGTCTGAATCTGTTAACGAAAGTTGCTATGTTCACATGGTTGCCATTGTATTTTCTGGTCCCTTTTGGCTTATGGTCAGTAAGGGACTTTTGTTGTATGCTTTGAGTAGCTTCATGCCATGCCTTGATTTGCCATGTTATGTTCCTGTAGCATGTTGATATCTTGCTCTAAACATTGCTCCCTGATGTTAAATTCCTGACATGTTATTTTCACTAAGTCTGTAACCTTATATTTTTTGCACTTTTGCCATGCTTGTTTGAACCTGCTATTGAGTGAATTAGCCGTAGCTCAGTGTTCATCTTTTGTCAAGCATCTTGAGTGGAGCCCTGCCATGTACTTTGTTGCTATGTTAGAGTGTAGTAGCTTGTTGTTCTTGATGCATTTAGATGGTCTTGTGCTGTTAATCACAGATCGATGCCATATTTGTGTTGCTTGCCATTTGCAGACCGTGCATCCGTTTCCGGTGATCTTTATATCGATTTCGACCGAAATAAACTCCTCTTTCCAGTGTCACTCTTGGTTTTCCAAGTTGAGGCCAGGTTCAATCTTTCCTTCCTGAAACATGCATATGCATTGCATAACGCATCCCGCATGTCATGCCATGTTTTGCATCATGTTGCTTGTGCATTGCACGTGGTTGATTGTGTCTCCCTTTGCTTGTGTTCTTGCTTGAGTAGAGCTGGGAGACGAGTACGTGATCGAGGAACCAGTTGAGTACGCTTACGAGGATCAAGCTAACGTCAACTCGGAGAACTTTGCAGGCAAGATGACCATACCCTCAAAATCACTTCTATCTTTGCTTGCTAGTTGCTCGCTCTGTTGCTATGCCTATGCTGCGATACCTACCACTTGCTATATCATGCCTCCCTTATTGAACATGTCAAACCTCTAACCCACCTTGTCCCAGCAAACCGTTGTTTGGCTATGTTACCGCTTTGCTCAGCCCCTCTTATAGCGCTGTTAGTTGCAGGTGAAGATTGGAGTTTGTTCCTTGTTAGAACATGGATATTTGTTGGGATATCACAATATATCTTATTTACTTAATGCATCTATATACTTGGTAAAGGGTGGAAGGCTCGGCCTTATGCCTGGTGTTTTGTTCCACTCTTGCCTCCCTAGTTTCCGTCATACCGGTGTTATGTTCCTTGATTTTGTGTTCCTTACATGGTCGGGTTATAATGGGAACCCCTTGACAGTTCGCCTTGAATAAAACTCCTCCAGCAAGGCCCAACCTTGGTTTTACATTTGCACTAACAACCTAGCCTTTTTCCCTTGGGTTTCCAGAGTCCGAGGGTCATCTTTATTTTAACCCCCTCGGGCCAGTGCTCCTCTGAGTGTTGGTCCGAAACGGGCAGCCTACGGGGCCACCTCGGGGCAACTCGAGGGTTGGTTTTTACTCGTAGCTTGACCTATCCGGTGTGCCCCGAGAACGAGATATGTGCAGCTCCTATCGGGATTTGTCGGCACATCCGGGCGGCTTTGTTGGTTTAGTTTTACCATTGTCGAGATGTCTTGTATCCGGGATTCCGAGTCTGATCGGGTCTTCCTGGGAGAAGGAATATCCTTCGTTGACCGTGAGAGCTTGTGATGGACTAAGTTGGGACACCCCTACAGGGTTTGAACTTTCGAAAGCCGTGCCCGCGGTTATGGGCAGATGGGAATTTGTTAATGTCCGGTTGTAGAGAACTTGACACTTAACTTAATTAAAATGCATCAACCGCGTGTGTAGCCGTGATGGTCTCTTCTCGGCGGGGTCCGGGAAGTGAATACGGTGTTGGAGTTATGCTTGAATGTAAGTATTCTAGGATCACTTCTTGATCATAGATTCTCGATCGTGCTTTTCCTTCTTTTCTCGCTCTCTTTTGCGTGTGTTAGCCACCATATATGCTAGTGCTTGCTGCAGCTCCACCTCACATACCTTTTACCTACCCATAAGCTTAAATAGTCTTGATCGCGAGGGTGTGAAATTGCTGAGTCCCCGTGACTCACAGATTACTTCCAAAACCAGTTTGCAGGTGCCGATGAAACCATGCAGGTGACGCAACCGAGCTCGAGGAGGAGCTCGATGAAGATCTCGTTCATTGTGTTGTTTCGTTTCAGTTGATCAGTAGTGGAGCCCAGTTGGGGCGATCGGGGATCTTTTGCATTAGGGGTAGTCTTCTTTTATTTTGGTTCGTAGTCAGACCTTGATTGTATCTGGGTGATGTAATGCTTTATTCATGTATTGTGTGAAGTGGCGATTGTAAGCCAACTTTTAACCTGAGGGAGTCTTGGATTAGGGGGTCTCCGGACAGCCGGACTATCTCCATTGGCCGGACTGTTAGACTATGAAGATACAAGATTGAAGACTTTGTCTCGTGTCCGGATAGGACTCTACTTGGCGTGGAAGGCAAGCTAGGCAACACGGATATGGATATGTCCTCCTTTGTAACCGACCTTGTGTAACCCTAACCCTCTCCGGCGTCTATATAAACCGGAGGGTTTTAGTCCATAGGACAACAGACAATCATACCATAGGCTAGCTTTGTAATGCCCTCGATGCGGCTATATCTCCTACGTGTCGAAGCACGACTTAGAGGCATAACCGCATTGAGAGAAATGTCGCAAGTGAGGTAATCTTCACACAACCCATGTAATACATAAGGGAAAAAGATACATAGTTGGCGTACAATCGCCACTTCACACAATACATGAATAAAGCATTACATCATCCAAATACAATCAAGGTCCGACTACGGAACCAAAATAAAAGAAGAACCCCAAAAGCGACAGGGTCCCCGATCGACCCCAACTGGGCTCCACTACTGATCAACTAGAACAAAACAACACAAAGGGCAAGATCTTCATCGAGCTCCTCCTGAGCTTGGTTGCGTCATCTGCACGGACTCATCGGCACCTGCAAGCTGGTTTTGGAAGTATCTGTGAGCCACGGGGACTCAGCAATCTCGCACCCTCGCGATCAAGACTATTTAAGCTTATGGGTAAGGTAAAAGGTATGAGGTGGAGCTGCAGTAAGCGACTAGCATATCTGGTGGCTAACCTGTTCGCAAAAGAGAGCGAGAGGAGGAGGCAAAGCACGATCGTGAAACTATGATCAAGAAGTGATCCTAGAACAACCTACGTCAAGCATAACTCCAACACCGCGTTCACTTCCCGGACTCTGCCGGAAAGGGACCATCACGATTACAAACGCGGTTGATGCATTTTAATTAAGGTCAACTTCAGGTTTTCTACAACCAGACATTAACAAATTCCCATCTGCCCATAACCGCGGGCACGACTTTCGAAAGTTCAAAACCCTGCAGGGGTGTGCCAACTTAGCCCATGACAAGCTCTCACGGTCAACGAAGGAATAGACCTCCTCCCGAGACATTCCGATCAGACTCGGTATCCCGGTTCTACAAGACATCCTCGACAATGGTAAAACAAGTCCAACAAGACCGCCCGATGCGCCGACATCCTGATGGGAGCTGCACATATCTCGTTCTCAGGGTAACACCGGATGAACACTACGTACAGCTAAAACCAGCCCTCAAGTTTCCTCAAGGTGGCACCGCAAGTGGCTCTATTTCGGACCAACACTTAGACAAGCACTGGCCCGGGGGGGGGGGGTTAAAATAAAGATGACCCTTGGGCTGGCCTAACCCAAGGGAAAAGAGGTTAGGTGGCAAATGGTAAAACCAATGTTGGGCCTTGCTGGAGGAGTTTTATTCAAAGCGAACTGTCAAGGGGTTTCCATTATAACCCATCCGCGTAAGGAACGCAAAATCCGGGAACATAACACCGATATGACGGAAACTAGGGCGGCAAGAGTGGAACAAAACACCAGGCATAAGGCCAAGCCTTCCACCCTTTACCAAGTATATAGATGCATTAATTAAATAAGATATATTGTGATATCCCAACAAGTAAACCTGTTCCAACAAGGAACAACATCTCCATGTTCCAACAAGGAACAAACTTCAATCTTCACCTGCAACTAACAATGCTATAAGAGGGGCTAAGCAAAGCGGTAACATAGCCAAACAACGGTTTGCTAGGACAAGGTGGGTTAGAGGCTTGGTTCAACAATATGGGAGGCATGATAAGCAAGTGGTAGGTATCGCAGCATAGGCATAGCAAAAGAGCGAGCAACTAGCAAGCAAAGATAGAAGTGATATCGAGGGTATGGTCATCTTGCCTGAAATCCCGCAAGGAAGAAGAACGAGTCCATGAAGAAGACCAACTGACGTAGTCGAACGGTTCCTCGCAAACGCGACGTTAATGGAACCAACCCGAAGAAGCAACACCGGAAAGAAGCACACACAACATAGTGAAGAACCACCACATAGACATGGCATGATGCACAACCAAGTATGATGCATGTCCGGTTTAATGAGGCATGGCATGGCAAAGTGCAACAAACAATACTACAAGTTAAGTGGAGCTCAATATGCAACGAGTTGCATATTGATGAAACACCACGACAAGTTATTTAGTTCGATCTCGTTTATGTACCCAACAATATTAAATGTTGTTAAACATGGCAAGAGGGTGAAGCAAAGTAAAACTACCTATCTAGTCAAGGTTAAATGAGGCCGGAAGCAACAAACAACAAATCCGGAAAAAACCACATGTGCATATGATACGGGTTGGTACTGTTCTGCCCTAAACAGTATTTTAGAGTTGTTAAACATTCAAAGTAAAGCCACCATGTTAAACTAGGCAAACTTCTACCCCATTTACTTATAAAGTTTATTAAATTCCGAGTTACAGTTATTTAGTTATGAATTAAAGCATTTTAACATGGGATAGGAGCAAATTTAATCAAAAAGCAATTTAAACATCTCAAACATGGATGAAAGTTGCATATTATGAAACTAGATGAAATTGTAAGCAAGTTTCATATATAATTTATTTAGATCCGATGCACGGTTGTGGAGTTATTATATGCATGAACCTAAAGGGGTTTTCTGAAAAACTGCAGTCTCTGGATAAATGGGCAAATCGTAGAACAAAAAAAACATGCCATGGGCCGAAACTAGCAGGCCCAGAAGTGCATAGGGGAGGCGCTGGAGGGGCTGCTCACATCGGGCCAACAGGCCGAAGGGGGAGCAGGGTGGTGGGCCGGCGGATCTGGGCCGCGGAGACGCAGCCCATGCGGACGCGGTCAACGGTGACGGGCGAGCTCCTCCTACTCGAAGAAGAGGGGGGAATAGGCGTGGCGGCGGCGGTGGTCCGGCGAGGACGTCGATGGGGCAAGGCGGGGAAGGCCGGGAACGAGCAGATCGGCGCGTGGGGAGCTCAAATCCGGCACCGGACGCGGTCAACGGTGACGGGCAAGGTCGAGGAGGCCGGCGACGAGCTCGGCGGTGGCTCCTGCAAAAATGGTGGCAGCGCATGTCTTAGAGTAGAGGAAGTGCAAGGGAGAAAGGAGATGGGGAAGGAGCAGGGCGGCGTGAACGGCCTGCTGGTGCTCGTCGGCAGCGTCTCAGGTGGCCGGCGAAGCGAGGCAAATCGAGACGACGGCGGGGCTCTGGATCGAGGGGCTCCTCCCCTCGAACCAGATCGGGAGCGAGGAAGCGGGAGGCGCTCAGGCCCTGGATGGGCTCGGGCGGGCCCCGCACGGGCCTGAGCGGGCCGCGGTGGATGGGGGCGCTGGAGGGGTGACGTGGCACATCATGGATGGCCAGGAGCGGCGGCGCTGGCGGCTTCTACCCTCAGGGACGGCGCCAAGTGGCGGAGAAGGGGCGGCCGGTGCTGAAAACGAGGTGGGAGGTGGCGGCTGAGGGTAGGGGGAGGCTAGGTTGCCTGAAATGGACAAGGGGGTATCCATATATAGCAAAAGAGCTAGGGTTAGGGGATTTAGGGCGGTGTTCGGACCCTCCGATCGCGATCCGATGGCTCCGGTCGGAGTGGGGTTTGGTGGGCTGTGAAGAGGAGGTTGGGTTGAGATGAGAGGGAAGGAGTGCAGCCCGACAACTGTTTCCGGAGACCGAAAATGTCTGACGTAAAGACCGGCTACTATTGCCGCTATAGTTATCCGTTGGGGCGTCAAATGGACTCCGAATGCGATGAAATTTGATAGGCGGTCTATCTACACTATAATAAGACCGCACGTCAACTCTCGTCCCATTCCGAGAACATTTTCCGGCCACTTATGAAATAATATTTCGGACGTGCCGCGGGCGCGTGCAAGTGTGTCTCGGCTCAGAACGGACAACGGAAGGAACTGGGAAACCCGGACGGATGCAGGTTTTGAAAACATGATGTTGCAATGCACATGATGACATGACAAGATGCAACACGCAAGCAAATGACAAGGCAACAACAGTGAATAACTGGAAGACACCTGGCACATCGCTCTCGGGGCGTTACAAGCTTCTAGGGTTTAGCCTCTCTGATCTCGTGGTAGATCTACTCTTGTACTACCCATATCATCAATATTAATCAAGCATGACGTAGGGTTTTACCTCCATCAAGAGGGACCGAACCTGGGTAAAACATTGTGTCCCCTGCCTCCTATTACCATCCGACCTAGACGCACAGTTCGGGACCCCCTACCCGAGATCCGCCGGTTTTTACACCGACATTGGTGCTTTCATTGAGAGTTCCTCTGTGTCGTCGCCGTTAGGCTTGATGGCTCCTACTATCATCGATAGCGATGCGGTCCAGGGTGAGACTTTTCTCCCCGGACAGATCTTCATGCTCGGCGGCTTTGCACTGCGGGCCAATTCGCTTGGCCATCTGGAGCAGATGGAAAGTTACGCCCCTGGCCACCTGGTCAGGTTTGGAAGCTTAAACTACACGGCCGATATCCATGGGTATTTGATCTTTGACGAATTCGAGCCTTTACCTTGTGCGCCACGCGGTCACGATGAGCATGACTTAGCTCTCCCATCGGACAGTGTTAAGGAGATCGCACCGGCAGCCTCTCCGACCCTCAATTCGGAGCCAATCACGCCTTCCACGGACGGGTGGATGGACCCCGCCACGGAGGCCTTACCCTCAGCGGTGATCGAGCCGAACATCGACCTTGCCTTGCACAAGAGCCGTGTTGTTAAACTGCCGGATCCTTCTCCGGCCACGCACTCCGGACCGCCTGCGCCTGTTCCTATTGAATCCGATTGGGTGCCGATCATGGAGTTTACCTCCGCGGATATTTTTCAGCACTCGCCCTTTGGCGACATACTGAACTCATTAAGGTCTCTCTCCTTGTCAGGAGAATCCTGGCCGAACTATGTCCGGCAAGACTGGGATGCGGACGACGAAGAAATTCGAGGCCCACCCACCACCCACTTGGTAGCCACTGTCGATGACTCAACCGACATGCTCGACTTCGACTCCGAAAACATCAACGGTATGGACGATGATGCGGGAGGCAAAGAAGAACCACCGCCCACAGGGCGCTGGACGTCCGCCTCATCATATGACGTATACATGGTGGACACACCAAAAGAAGACGACGACGAGGAACGGAAGGATGCAACGAAGGCTTGTCCCCTCGAGAAGCAGTCAAAGCGGCGGCGTAAGCACCGCCACAAATCCCGCCTCGACGGAAATAACGATCATACAGACCCAGCGTTGGAGCAGGGCGAACCACTGCCGGACCACGGCAATACGGAGAATCAAACCAAACAAACCAGTTCTGTCAAAAATAATAGTCCGGATGACATAACGCCGGACAGGCACCTGGAGCAGCAGAATGCCCGTCAAAGGCTGGTTGTCACCGCGAGGAGTCTGAAAAAGCAGAAGCAAAGGCTCAAGGCTGTGCATGACACACTCCAAATCAGATGGAGTAAAGTACTCAACACAGCAGCGAAGTATGGTGGTAATCGCCCCACCAAGAGCTACCCGAAGCGGAAGTTGCTACCCGAATTTGATGAGGAGGCCCTAGATCCCCCACAACCAAAAATCAAAACGGCCACCTAGCCGGATAGATGACGTCGCGGCCAACATGGAGCAGCAAACAACTCCACTCACAAGCCAATAAGCGATCCACACGAGGGCTCGCACCAAAAGGACGACGCAACCAGATCCATCTACGGACCATGCAAGTGCGCCCCAACATATGATGTAACACAACAAACATCAGAACAACGCGGTACACCCAGATACAGGGGTGCCGCACACCCCCTATGTTTCACCGATGAGGTGCTGGACCATGAATTTCCAAAGGGATTCAAACCCGTAAACATAGAGGCATACGACGGAACAACAGACCATGGGGTCTGGATTGAGGACTATATCCTCCATATCCATATGGCTCGAGGAGATGATCTCCACGCCATCAAGTACTTACCCCTCAAGCTCAAAGGGCCAGCTCGGCACTGGCTTAAAAGCCTCCCCGAAAACTCCATTGGAAGCTGGGAAGAGCTCGAAGACGCTTTTCGGGAAAATTTTCAAGGGACTTATGTCCGACCCTCGGATGCGGACGATCTGAGTCATATAACTCAACAGCCCGGAGAGTCAGCCCGAAAGCTTTGGAACAGGTTTCTTATTAAGAAGAACCAAATAGTTGACTGCCAGCATAGCGTCCGCGACGAATGGCTTGCCAGACACCTCGGCCAAGAAAAGCCAAGAACAATGGCAGCATTAACAAGCCTCATGACCCGTTTTTGCACGGGTGAGGACAGCTGGCTAGCCAGATGCAGCACCAGCGACCCAAGCACATCCGAAGTTAAAGATGAAAACGAGAAATCCCGACGCAGCAAAAATAATAAGCGTCGGAAAAAAGAAGACAACCCGAGGAGCACAACGGTACACGCCGGATTCCGAAGCTCTCGGCCAGGTCCGCAAAAGCCGACCTTTAAAGGCGCTAGAGATGAACTGTCCAGCCTGAACAAAATTCTGGACCAAGTATGTCAGATCCATAGCACCCCTGGTAAACCCGCTAATCATACCCATAGAGAATGTTGGGTCTTCAAGCAGTCCGGCAAGCTCAACGCCGTACACAAGGGGGAGGATACACCAAGCGAATATGAGGATGAGCCTCTCAAGCAAGACACTGGGGAACAAAAGAAGTTTCCATCAGAAGTCAAAACAGTCAACGTATTACACATGATCAAGGGAAGCAAAGCGGCCCTCCCAGATAAATATGCCCAAGGGTCTATCACCACGAAAACCTGCCACTGGTCGTCTCAACCGGTCACTTTCGACAATCGTGATTACTCAGCAAGTATCCCTCGAGCAGGATGGGCTCCCCTGGTATTAGACCCAATAATTGATGGATACCACTTTGCACGAGTCCTGATGGACGGTGGCAGCAGTTTAAACATGATATACCAGGATACAATCCGCGAAATGGGGATAGATCCAACGAAAATTTGCCATAGCAACACTACCTTTAAAGGAGTAACGCCAGGCCCAGGGGCTCACTGCGCAGGCTCCCTGCTACTAAAGGTTATATTCGGCTTCCCCGATAACTCCCGTAGCGAACATTTAACCTTCCACATTGCTCCGTTCCAATGCAGTTATCAAGCACTACTTGGATGCGAAGCTTTTGCTCGCTTTAAGGCAATACCGCATTACGCTTCCCTCACGCTCAAGATGCCCGGTCCACGTGGCATCATTACAGTGAACGGAAGTATTAAGCGATCTTTGCGCGCCGAAGAGAATGCGACTGCCCTGGCAGCCGCACACTAAAAACGGCCTCACCAACTAAAGCATTTGATAGGTCGTCAAGACCACGGACGCGGTTGGACGAGTCCGGCGCTGCTATATGGAATTTGTATCGGATTGATGGCCACACCCCTATTACAAGTACAAGGGGCTCAACACGCGCAGACAAGTGGCAATTTCTACTCATTTCTAGTTATACATGGTTTCTTTAAAAAACCAACTTTTTGCACGACAACTTTTTCACCTAAGTTCCTCTCTTTTACAGATGACCATCGTGCTACACCCGTCCAGGATACGGCACAACGGAGACATAGGCGCATACGTGCAGCAGGGACCCGCTCCAAGGATTCTTTTTAGATTAAGACCCTGCGTAAACCTTTTTTACTGTCTCTTGTTGATAAACATCCACCGAATTCTCAGCACAATTGAGAAGGATGCTAACGTCTTGGCATGTGGCCACGTCAGAATAATGCACGTACCTGGACACAAGGGTCTTCTTACAAAGGGCACTATTTAGGCCCGGTTTATACCATAAAGATCGAATACCTTAGGGAGTGTTCGGCGTCGCGAGTTTGGCCTTATATGCATAAGCCCCGAATCATTGTCTTTGGTCAAATGTTGGGTTTGCCCGACTCCTATGTTTCAGTGCCTTACGTTCCACTTTATCGGCTAAGGCAGCACGAGGATAACTACTGTGATTGTGCTCTGGTTCATCCGGTCGAGCACCTCAGTAGAGAAAGCCGAAAACTGACTGTCATGATATAGCGTGGGACTGGTCAACCACTCGTTGACCTATCAGAATGTTAGAATTCCTCCGCCTTAATGAAGGGACGTTTTCCGCCAGGCATGTACGCACCCCGAGATCGGGAGAGTGCGGAGTCACCAGGGGCTATCTAGTAGCCCCACTGTCAAACTCCTATGGCTAAGGGAAAGTGTTAAAGCATTATAGTCCGGCTGCCTCGTTCGCTGCGCTATCACCTCCTTAATAGGACCAAGACGTTGGGTTAAGTGTGAACACGCATTTTTTGCAAGCACCTCCGCATTATATGCGTGGGGGCTAAAGCCGACGACTGCAATCTTTCAGGTTATACACATGTATACATAAACGGACGCACAGGAGGCATCACATTACTTTCAGGCAAAAGTATAAACACAGCCTTATAAAAATTCATAAAAACATTGTGTTTACAATGGGAATACATATCACTCAAACATAATATTCTTTGAGCACTGGGCCTCTATCAAATGAGCACCCTCGAGAACCTCCTTGAAATAGTGCTCGGCAGCCACTCGGCCTATGGCCGAAACCCTGCGCCGCAACAGTGGTAGCGTCCATCTCCGCCCAGTATGCTTTAACACGGGCAAGGGCCATCCGTGAGCCTTCTCTGCATGCCGACCTCTTCATCGCATTAATGCACGGCACTGCACCAAGGAACTGCTGCACTAAGCTGAAATAGTTGTTCGGCTTTGGCTTTTCCGGCCATAGCTGATCCACGACAAACCTCATGGCGAGTTCGGACAACCTATTTAGTTCGGCCCATTCGGCTAGCTGATCATTCAATGGAAGCGGATGCTCTGGAATGTTGAATTGCGACCAGAACAGCTTGTCCACCTCACGATCTATTTGACCTTGGAAGTATTTGGCCGCATCGGCAGCGCTCGCCGCCAAGTCCATATATGCATCTGCCGAACTCCACAGCCGATCCAGAGGGGCATACCGTGGATCTCCGAACTTCCTCCGTAGCATGATGGGCTTCCCAGCCGCAATATCCCCGGCTTCCCGCAACTCCTCCTTCTTCGCTCTCATAGCAGAGCGGGTGTCTTTATCCGCCATCGTGGCCTTCTCAAGGTCAGTTGCCTTCGCTCGGTTTTCTTTTTCAAGGAGCCGACAATGGTCGGCAGTGTCTTTTAGTTCTATGGCCATCTTGGCCATCTTCTCTTTGCTCTCGCAATGTGCGACCTTCTCGGCTTTCAAATCTTCGGCCGCCTTCAAAGCAGCCGCATTACTAATCCTCGCTTGTTCCTTGGCTCGGGCAAGTTCTGCCCGCAAGGTTTCCACGGTGGCAGCTCCATCTGCAGTCACAACATATTAAAGATACTGGCATCATGCTGCTCTTACTATGTGGCATTCACCAGAAAATAACACTTACCCTGTGCCTCGTCAAGCCTCTTGTTAACAAGCTCGATGTCGGCGTCTGCCGCATCCAGTTGCCGCTTTAATTCGGCAAACTCACTAGTCCGGCTAGCCACCGGAGCTTCCACCACCTGCACATAAAGGCAGTCTGGTTATTGCCTGGGACTATGATCCTCTGTTCGCCGCCGTTCTTGACGACAACCAGAGCCTCAGGGGCTACTATCTACACAGGGCACACCTAACATGTGCGATACTATCACATATTATCTCACGTACCTCAAAGCCTGTCAGTAGACTCATAAAGGCTTCATGAAATTTGCTTTCGGTGGACGAAATTCTCTGCATCACCATACCCATCAGCGTACGGTGTTCTTCTGAGATGGCCGCTCGCCCCACCAGCTCCCTCAGAACGTCCAACTGCATACCAAATGGTGCCGGGCTCTTTTTGCTCTCTTCGAGAGCCGGACGCTGGGGATTTCGGGGGTCTATGGGATTATCTTTTGGCCTCACCGGATCCGGAGAGGCCCTCTATGACGACACTTCGGGGTCGCCCGCTTCTTGAGCGGAGGAGTCCCGGGGAGGCGTTTCGCTCTCCATCATCTCCGGAAGAAGATCACCCGAAGACGAGCTTAGCTGAGAGGGGCTAAGGCCCGAACTGCAAGATATATGTGGCGGTCATTTTCTCAGAAGAAAGATAGTATACCTTCACTATTAAAGTATTTTTTGGATCACTTACGACTCGTTGGAGGGCCGATCCCCCCGCGGACTTTGTGCGGCAAGAGCACCCCCTGAGGCAGGACCCTCTGTTGGAGACTTCTTCTCCCATTTGGAGGCCTCGGCTTCCGGATCCTCGGAAGCAGTCCTTTTCCTCCCCCGGTTATCCTCCTTCATGGAGGCGCTTATTCCCTCGGTTGGAACTGGCAGCGATGGGGGCCTGCGTCTACCCATATTATTCCCCCCTGTATCTTCCTTCGAGGGTTCCGGGCAAGGTGCGAGCTCGAGCATCTTTTCCAATACCGGATTTTCCAAACCCTCAGGGAGAGGGGCCAAACACCAAATCATCTTCGCCTTTGTTAGCCAGTCTTGGTCAAAGAGCGAACTCTCAGAAATAACTTCATGATGAATAAAAGACGGTGTGTTCGGCTAGAGGATTTCTTACTTGTTCGGCGGTGCGAACTGCTTAGGCCCACGTCCTCGGTAGTATCCGGACACTCTATTTGAGGTCCGAAGAATGACTTGTACATCTCCTCGTGCATCAGGCCGAGGAAACTTTGAATGGCACGCGGTCCTTCTGGGTTGAACTCCCACAAGCGAAGGGGCCGGCGTTTGCAAGGCTGGACTTGACGAACCAGCATAACTTGCATTACCACAACCAAATTAAAATCTCCCTCGAAGAGAACTTGAATGCGGCTTTCAGTATAGGCACGTCCTTGGCTGGACCCCAGCTCAGACCTCTGCTAATCCATGACATCAGTTGTGGTGGGGGGGCCGAGCGGAAAGCGGGGGCAGCCACCGACTTGGCACTTCTGGGAGCCGTGACGTAAAACCACTCCCGTTGCCATAATTCGGACACCTCTGGAAAGGAACCTTTCGGCCATGGAGCTCCTGCCATCTTGCCTATTGATGCGCCTCTGCACGCTGCATGTTGCCCCTCGATCATCTTCGGCTTCACTTCAAAGGTCTTGAGCCATAGGCCGAAGTGAGGGGTAATGCGGAGGAAGGCCTCACACACGACAATAAATGTCGAGATGTGGAGAAAGGAGTCCGGAGCTAGATCATGGAAATCTAGCCCGTAATAGAACATCAAACCCCTGACGAAGGGATCCAGAGTGAGGCCTAGGCCTCGAAGGAAGTGGGAGACGAACACGACATTCTCGTTGGGTTCGGGAGTAGGGACGACCTGCCCTCGAGCAGGCAGCCGATGCGAAACCTCGGCGGTCAGGTATCTGGCCTCCCTCAACTTCTTGATATCCTCTTCCATAACAGAGGAGGTCATCCACCGGCCTTGAAGGCTGGATCCGAACATGATTGAAGGTCCGAAGCGACAGCGATCCTGCTGTGGACTTGGAGTCGGTTGGCTCCACCGACCTGATGCTTGTCGACTCCGACACGGCGTCGCTTGACGCGTTCCCCACCAACGTGGTGATCTACGACGAGCCGATTCCTCGCGCGGACAACTGTGGCAGCACCGTCACGGAGGTGCTCGTCATCAGCCACGGCGAGCACTCTCGCGGAGGTGGCCAGGATCCGTTGCAAGCGGCGATGCAAGACCTGACCGCGCCCATCCCGGAAGACACCGACGTGGAGACGCTGGAGGCACGCCGTGTCCAGCTTGTCGAAAGCGCCAGTCGGCTGGCCAGCATGAGACGCCTTTCGGAGGCCTACCAGCGTGAGATGGACCGTGCCGTCAGCGGCACGCTGGCTCCTGGTGGGCCTAGCCGCATTGGCCCAACCCGATAGCGTGGCCCGAACATCGCCAGCATGTACAGGACAGATTGTCCCGTCTACGCCACGCCTGCAGAAAATATACGAGCTGCCCAGGCGGCAGCAGACGAGCTAGACAAGCTCGAGGGTGACGAGCGTCGCCACATGACGGAGCGTGTCCAATGGCTCCTTGACATGGCTGCTGAGTAGCAAGAGGCCGGTTGCCGCACTGAAGCGCCCAACCGGCGAAACAATGATCCGCCTCCTCGCCGGGACCAAGGCGCGACATCCTGGACGCGTGAATGGTGGCATCCGCAATAGGAGAGACAATGAGCCGGCTGCCAGCCGTAGTTGGACTCGCATCACCATCGAGCGCGACCAAGACGGCCGCCCAAGAACTGTGCGGCACCGAGACGACTGTCCGCCTTCCCCTCCTCACAGGGAGAGGCGCATTTCCCCGCCACCTGTTGACCACCCGACGCTCGGCGACCGCATCGGTCAACATGAAGGAGTCAGAGAGAATGACACCCGCCACCGGATCGACCGCCTCAACCGATCCCTGGCACTAGAAGAAGAAGACGAACTGGGTTCGCCTTGTTTTGGCCCCCGCATCCGAGATGAGCCCTTCCCCAAAGGATTCACGCTCCCGAGAGATACACCCAAGTACACCGGCTCCGTGAAGCCGGAGGACTGGCTGGCCGACTACTCCACAGCCATCAGCATCGCCAATGGCAACAAGCGCGTTGCCGTGAAGTGCGTTCTGCTCATGCTCCACAGCACCGCCCGGACGTGGCTGAACAGCCTGAAGCCCCACAGCGTCAACAGCTAGGTTGATTTCACTGAAGCCTTCATTCGTAACTTCACCATCACGTACAAGCGGCCGCCTAAGCCTCGCCAGCTCTCCTTGTGCGTCCAAGGCCCCAACGAGTCGACTCGTGACTACCTCACACGCTGGGCCAAGCTGCGCAACTCCTGCGAGGGCGTGCACAAGGTGCAGGCCATCGAGTACTTCACTGTCGGCTGCCGAGAAGGTACCCTCCTCAAGCACCGACTTCTCTGCGACGAGTCGACAACCCTCGATGAACTGCTAATCATAGCAGACAAGTACGCCATAGCTGACTGCTCCATGAAGGCAGAAATCCAAGTTGACGCATTTAGCAAAGTGGCTCCCCAAGCTCCTCAGACTCCGGCTAGCGACACCGGTCAGCGTCAGCAACCGAATGACTACAAGCGCAAGGCCACGTTGCCGACTTCCACAAGCCGACAAGTGGCGACAGTCAAAGATCGGCAGCCAGAAGGGCCGCCTCCACCCAAGCGTCAGAAGGGCGGCAAGCCCAACTGGTTGCCCGCCTTCTCGTACGAGTAGACTCTCGTTGCACCCTGCAAGTTCCACAGCGGCGCGAAGCCATCCAACCACACCAGTCGGAAATGCCACTGGCTCACCAGGATCACCAAGGGTGATGGACTCTCGCCTCCTCCGCCTATCGGCCCGCCGCCTCCTCCTCCCCAGCAGCCGGCGGTTCGGCCGGTCGGCGCCATACAAGATGAATACCCTGAAGAGCATGGGGCTTATGTCGTGTTCACCAGCGTGGCCGACGATAGGCACAACATACGGTAGAGATGACAAGAAGTAAATGCCGTGGCATCAGAGACCCCCGAGTTCATGCATTGGTCTGAAAAGCCCATCAGCTGGAGCAGAGCTGACCACCCGGAGGTGATGCCCAATCCCGGTTCTTATGCCCTGGTTTTGGATGCCACATTCGCCACAGAGAGGCGGGCTGCTCGCTTATCCCGAGTCCCGATAGATGGCGGCAGCAACATCAACATCCTGTACCGAGACACTATGGAGAAGCTAGGAATTAAACAGAGGCAGCTTCAGCCCAGTCGGAATATATTCCATGGCATAGTTCCTGGCCTTTCCTTCTCACCAATCGACAAGACTCAAATTGACGTCCTCTTCGGAGACAAAGAACACTTTCACCGAGAGCCAGTCTGGATTGAGGTGGTAGACCTTGAGAGCCCTTATCATGCACTGCTTGGCCGGCCTGCTCTGGCCAAGTTCATGGCGGTCCCCCACTATGCCTACCTCAAGATGAAGATGCCAAGCACCAAGGGAATCCTAACCATAACTGGGGACTACAAGAAGTCGTCCGCCTGCGCGGCAGACAACAGCCGGCTGGCCGAGTCCCTCGTGATCGCGATTGAAAAGCGTCTCCTTGACCGGGTTGTGGCAATGGCAGGCAAGCAGCCGGAAATGTCACCCAACCCCAAGGAGTCGGAAGCTGAGGGCTCATTCAAGCCGGCCAAAGAAACAAAGAAGATACCCTTGGACCCGGAGCACCCGGAGAGGCACGCTGTCATGGGTGCGAACCTTGACAGCAAATAGGAAAACGAGCTCGTCAATATCCTTTGTGAGAATCGGGACATCTTTGCATGGCCTCCCAAGGACATGCTGGGTGTTCTGACGGATTTCGCCGAGCACAAGCTACATGTCCGACCTGATGCCAAGCCAGTCAGGCAGCCCTTGCGCTGCCTGTCAAAGGAGAAGAGAAGAGTTGTTGGAGAAGAGATAGCCTGGCTTCTGGCAGCCGGCTTCATCATGGAGGTGTTCTTTCCCGAATGGTTAGCCAACCCAGTCTTTGTGCTAAAGAAGAATAAGCAGTGGCGCATGTGTATTGATTATACCAGCCTCAACAAAGCTTGCCCCAAAGATCCATTTGCCTTGCCAAGAATTGACCAAGTAATTGACTCCACAGCCGGATGCGAGCTGTTGAGCTTTTTGGATGCATACTCAGGGTATCATCAGATCAAGCTCAACCCAGCCGACAGGCTGAAGACCGCCTTCATCATGCCATTCAGAGCCTTCTATTACCTAACCATGGTGTTCGGCTTGAGAAATGCCGGTGCCACATTTTAGCGTTGCATGCAGAAGTGTCTCCTCAAGAAACTCGGCAGAAACGCCCACGTTTATGTGGACGATGTTGTGGTGAAGATGGAAAAGCGCGGAATGCTGCTAGAAGACCTCAAGGAGACCTTTGAAAACTTGCACCGATTTCAGATCAAGCTCAACCTGGAGAAATGCGTCTTTGGATTACCAGCCGACCAGCTTCTTGGCTTCCTGGTCTCAGAGCGCGACATAGAATGCAACCCCGTGAAGATCAAGGCCATCGAGAGGATTGACGTGCCCACCCGACTATTGGATGTGCAAAAATTCACTGGCTTCTTAGCATCCATCAGCCATTTTATCAATCGGCTGGGCGAGAAGGCTCTTCCCCTGTACCAGCTCATGAAAAAGACCACTTTTTTCGAGTGGAACAACAAGGCGGATGAAGCTTTTCTCCAGCTCAAAAAGATGCTGACCACTCTACCTGTCCTGGCGGCTCCGACTGCTAAGGAGCCCATGCTTCTCTACATCGCCGCCACCATCCGGGTGGTCAGCACAGTCATAGTTGTGGACCGCAAGGAAGAAGGCAAGGCACTACCAGTCCAAAGGCAGGTGTATTATCTGAGTGAAGTGCTGTCCGCCTCCAAGCAGAACTAGCCGCACTATCAGAAGATGTGCTACGGCGTACACTTCGCCGCCAAGAAGCTGAAGCCATACTTTCAAGAGCACCCAATCACTATTGTCTGCACTGCTCCTCTTGCTGAGATCATTGGAAGCCGAGATGCTTCGGGCCGAGTGGCCAAATGGGCCATAGATTTGCCCCCCTACACCATCTACTACCAGCCTCACACCGCCATCAAGTCACAAGCACTGGCCGACTTCCTCATCGACTGGGCCGAGACCCAGTACCTGCCGCCAGCGCCAGACTCCACCCATTGGCGGATGCACTTTGATGGTTCCAAGATGCGCACCGGTTTGGGAGCCGGCATCGTCCTCACCTCTCCCAAAGGCGACAAGCTCAGATATCTACTGCAAATACACTTTGCCGCCTCCAACAACGTTGCTGAAAAGGAAGCACTCATTCATGGGCTCCAGCTCACCAAGGAACTCGGCATTCGCCGGATCCTGTGTTATGGAGACTCTGACTTAGTGGTCCAGCAGTCGTCAGGCGACTGGGATGCCAAAGATGCAAACATGCCAAGCTACCGCTTCCTCATCCAGCAACTCAGCGAATACTTTGAAGGGTGCGAGTTCCTACATGTGCCAAGAAATGACAATGAGCAAGCAGATGCCTTGGCACGAATCTTCTCCACCCAGCAAGCAATACCAGCCGGCGTCGCCCTGCAACGCCTCCTTAAGCCATATGTCAGGCCATCGCCAAAGTCAGATTCCATCTTCGTGCCGGCTCCTCCTGAAGCAGTCGAATCCGACTTGAGGACCTCAGCATCCGGAGCAGGGAATTCGACAGGCGGCCCGTGTCGTTGTTTTGTCACGACAGATGTCCTCGTGAAAGGACTTAGTTGTGGAGCCATCGCTACGGGTTAGCTTAAAGGGGTTAAACTGGACAAGGGACATGAGAGTTTTATACTAGTTTGGCCCCTTACGATGAAGGTAAAAGCCTACGTCTAGTTGTGATGGAATTGCTGGGGTTTCGAGGACCAGGGAGCGAATACGCTTTACCTGGCTCTCTAGTTGTTTTTATGAGTTGTCCCTAAACCGCCGCCGGGTCATCCCTTTATATACATAGGTCGAGGCCAGTCGGTTTACAGAGTCCCGAGGCCAGATCATTAACGTATCCAACTCAGTCTCTATCCTTCCTATCTTACAATGCAAGTTACATGAGAAAGTCGGTTTACATCTATAGGCCTTAACCCGCCTTTGGGCATTGGGCCTTCATAAAGCGCCACCATCCTCACGTCTTCATGGGATTCTAATCTTTATGGAGTTAACCCGGCTACTCCTGGCCGGTTTACGTCCAGTAGTAATATCCCCAACATTAGGCCCCAGATTGATTTGAACTTGTTCATGTCAATCTTCAACACTTAGAAAAATTCCTCCTTTGCATCTTCACCTTTATCTTGTAAACCACTGTGACGTCATCCTCCAGGATCATGATAAATCACCATGACGTCACTTGTTATATAAAAATTATACATCTCACCTTCAGTTAATGAGCCTCCGACAATCGAGGCGACCGCTCCGTTATATATCTAATTTTCAGGCTCCTTGATTCTCGCGCCTGTCACCTCTCTATTTACCTTATAAATAGGGCCAAGGGTCATTTTCTTTTTCCCCCTTCGTCTCCTTGCTTCTTCTTCCTCCTCGCGACGCCCCTGCACCCGAGCGCCGTCGTCGTTGGCGAGCTTCGCCTCTGCATCTCCGTTGGCCGCTGCATCGACCTGGTTGCATCAGAAAGACGCGGCACACCTCCGCTACCTCAACAGCTGCTGTAAGCCTTTCCTTCTTTCCTTTATAGATCCATTAGGGTTCATGCGGGTTCATGTCGCTCTTCTCATGTTCTTCGTCAGCCCATAGATAATAGAGCTCGATCTTGACGTGTTCCGCACAGTAGCTATGGTACTCCTTGTCTCAACCATTTAAACCAAACCTTAAATACCTAATAACTTGATCTGGACCTTTTGTGAACTGCTTCGGTACCAAACCTTTTTAAGTCTCAATATTTTTCCTTTTGGTGACTTACGGTAGATCCAAAATGTCAATGCAATCTTGTGAAACCTGTTTTACCTTACTTACTCATTCTTGCCTTAGATCTGTATCTTCCTTATTCGCATAGGTGGTTTATCCTTGTAGAAAGTAATTTATCATATACCATTAGTCCCCTTGTAAACCGCCAATCCCTTTATGTCCGTTGTCATACTCCGATTTTAATAATATGTGTATACCTCTGTTTCTGCTTATCGCTTTATCATTCATAATGCATCAGCCTCCGGCTTACCAATTTCACATACTTGGATTCCTTTTCCCTGTTGTACCTTATGCATCACCATGAATGAATCGTAAACCGGCATTATCTCCTTCCCAGCTTTTCACTTGCAATGGCCAAGCAGTTTTATTCCTGCAACTGGGTCCCTTCCCGGGTTACTGAGGAGCAACTGAACGGAATGGTTAAGATCGACACCTTACCAAAGAAGAATGAAATCTGGTGGCGAGTTCCTGGGCCGGAAAATCCTCCTATCCCCAAACATAATGAAGTGGTGGTGTTTGTTGATCATATAGGCTGTGGCTTTAAACGCCCGGATCAAAGTTTTTTCGAGATGTACTTGCTAGCTTTCAGCTCCATCCTCAAGATATTGGACCCAACTCGGTATCCAATATATGCAACTCTCAAGTCTTTTGTGAAGCGTACCTTCAAGAAGAACTAACTGTTGAGCTGTTCCGGGATTTCTTCCATTTAAACCGTCGCACTGAGTTTGTAGACGGACCCAATACGGAACTTGGCGGCGTCTCAATTCAGAAAAGGAAAGAGGTTGAGTTTCCTCATGCCAAACTTCACAGTCACCCAAAAGAGTGGAATCAAACTTGGTGCTATTGCAGAGACACCTCTCCTGAAGATGAAAACCCTCTGCCGGGTTATCGTGCTCACCGGCTTGCTAATACTCATCGCTTCCGCAACGACTAAGTGCCTAGGAACGGGCCTCGTACGCACCTCAACTCGCCAAGCTGAGAGCCTTCCTGGCCAACGGTTTAACAGGCGTGCACTTCGTCCGTTGCTGGATATCCTGGAGCATTTTGCTGTTAAGTCGCCGCTCCGGCTTAATGTGTGAGTATACTGGTGACGTTCAAGACTCTCAACGTCATATCAATATTGAGCTAACAGATGAAGAAGTCACTGAGTCTGTGAAGAAAATGTTGAACGAACCGGAAGCTGTCTGCAGCAAGACCGGGTTAAGTCCCTTTTACACGCAAAACAAATCGCCGCTGTCAGTGTTGTCTGTGCTTCCGCTTTACACCTGATATTTTTGGACTTTGCAATTTTTGAATACCATCTGCCCATTTTTAAACAGGGTGATGATCCGTTCTGGAAAAAGAAACCTCAAGAGAAAGCGGTGAAGCCTTCTCGTCCTAAAACGAAAGCTGTCAAGAAAACCACGAAGAGAAAAGCGCCTGAACCCATTGGTTTAGAGCTTGATGACGACCCGGACGAACCGGACGCAGAGGTAGAACTTGATTCACTTGGTTCACTTTTCATGCATCTCATTGACAATGATATTTATCAGGAGGACGTTGAGGGCAGCCAAGCTGACGATGCAGAGGTAATTATCCTTTGCTCCGGTTCAGACTCTCTGGCAACACAAAAAATCCGTCAAGCAGTCCGGAAAGTAAGATTTTCTCACCCTCTTGCTCATTTGGATCCAACATTTATTTTGAAGAAGCAGCAGCACAAGGCTCGCCACACAACTCGGCACAGCGGTCAAATGGTCACTTCGACCGATTTACCGAATACCCCGGTCCGGAAACGCCAAACTGAGGTCTCACCCACTTCTGACACTTCTTATCCCAAGGCCGGCTATTACCGACAACCTCTTAATCCGCCCGATTCAAATTATCAGGTGACACCTCCTTCATCCTCTGGCGAGTCAACAACAACACAACTCCCTCCCCTTAAGACCGTTGCTGGGTAAGTTTTAACTGAATCTGTTGACGCTTTGTATTTGCATGTTGTTTTCATCCTTGCATCTTTTCCTTTTTAGAGCCAAGGCTAGACCCAGCAAGAAAAGTCGAGTGAATAAACCGTCTGAAGAATTGGTTGTTGAACCGGAGCAAACCACTGAACCGGAAGGTCCTCGTGTAGACACTGTTGTTCATGAACCACCCCCTCCGGATTATGATTTGAATGAGCAAACAGAAGTTGATACCTCTGTGCCAGATGATAAACCGGCCAGTCGAATCCAGGCTGATGACGGATCTTCTAGTCTAGTGAAGACGACTGATACTCCATCAACTCCATAAAAGGCTGTTGGAAATAAAGAAGATGAGGTTATCATTACCGGTATTGGCCACACCCCTCCTGGCCAACCTGTTGTATTGGCGAAACATAGTGCCAAAGAAGAACGTGCTGCCATGGAAAAAGGCAAGTGGAGCACCGATTTATCAAGCTATGCCCACTTCAGTGCTCAAGAACTCCACTCTGGCTTTCTAAGCCGTCTGCACACAAACCGTGATTATGAAGCAGGTTTGGTGAATCTGATGAAGGAGCGCTATGAGGTAATGACATAACTTTTCCTTTCTTAAGTCCAATTGCAAATACCAACTCTAGTAGGCCCCAAGGGCCGGTTTATGATAGTAATCATAAATCGGGACTTTGTAATATCTCAACCCTTGCATACTTATCCTCCATATGTCAGGTGATACTTTGAAATAAACCGGTACTTTATCGTTGTATTCTTGTAGTTTTCATCTGTGTAGTCCCCAAGGGCCGGTTTATCTTTCCAAGGTAAACCGGGTCTTTAATCAATGCTTCAACTGTGAACAGATGTACATTAGCTCCCAAGTGTCAAGGATAATGCGTGCATTGTACTTGGGACTTGCAAAATTTTCTGATGATAGAGCAAATAGGCATTAGCCCCCAAGTACAAAGTGCATAACTTGTTATACGCTTGGTACTTCAAATATACATATCCCATTGATGATTTATCTTGCCCTTGTAGGCCGAGCTGAGTAAAAGGACGCTCAAACCGCTGACCTTCAGGAGAACATTAAATCTCAGCAAGCAGAGGCTTCCAAGGCTAAGGAAGAACTGACGAATGCTTTAGCAGCCATGGAGAAGCTGAAGGAAACCTTTAATAAAGAGCGTGCAGACTGGGAGACAGAGAAGGCCGGTTTAACAAGGAAAGCCGAAGACGCAGAAGCAGCCCTGAAGATGGTGGTGGAAGAACTGACCGGCTTAAAACGGCAGATTAATGCCATGACCTCTGCTGTATTTGGTGAGTATTCTCATATGAAGTTTTTCCAATTCATAATATCTTATCAATAGCCGGTTTACTATTGCTTTACCATGACAGGGACCCGCATCACTCATCTGGGTGCCGACACGCGGATGAATCTTAAAGCGGCCTATACTTTGATAGAATAGCTGTATTCTGGATCCCAGCGAGCCATTTGCACTGCAGCTTATAACAAGCCTCCTCCAACACTGATAAAAGAAACCATCGAAAAGCTGGCCATGCTGCCTGCCCAGTTGGATGAACTGAAGAGATCAGCCGCAAGGTCAGGTGCACTGACCGCGCTAATCCGGGCCAAGGCATGGATTCCAGATCTTGAACCGGCAGATATCAGCAAAGGTTATCCTGGTGTGAAGGAAGACTGTTCAGATTTCAACAATGACGATCTCCAAAGGCTGACAAAGGAAATGCGGCCTATAGCAAGCAAATTGGTGTATGACACAAATCTATCTCACTATCAACCGGTTTACGATGTTGAGGGGAAAAGACAGCCCGCGTCGATTCATATTGTAGAAGATCTTGTTTCGCCAATCCATAAGCACACTTATGCTCCTGGCATTGATCCTTCCAACCTTATTCATGAAGAAGCCATTTTTCAAGCCTTAACTGGAATCGATTGGTCAACAATTGATTTCCAGTGACTGGGTAGGGATGAGGAGAATGCACCCGCTCAAGATGACCCTCAATCTTCAAGCCGTCCGGATGAAGAATCTTAATCCGGAAGCCGGTTTAATCATTTTCCAAACTTGTTGAAACAATTATCCGATGAGGGCACTAAACCGCCTTGTAATAGGCTAGTTCAAATACTTATCTGCTTATGCCATTGAGCATACTTGTTTTGCTTGATATTGGTAACTCGCCAGGCTTTTGGGATCTATTATATGCATAATCCACAGTGGCTTTATTTAGCTTGTTCTTGCAAAAAAATTTGAAAGTGTCCTAGCGGTTTACCGCTGGACGGGTCATGGTGCCCAAACATATATATATATAACCTGGATGCCGAACCAAGGCTGTCATATGTAGATATAAAATAGATGAGACATGTCGTATATCTTGTTTGGCTTACCAACTGTTGTTATAACAAAAGGTGATAACACCAATCTGGAGTGTTGATGACTCCTTGCCTCCTTGTCGGCTCATACCGAAATCTTTCCGGGTGATGGTAAACACCGGTTTATGCATATAATTGTGGTGACCTGTAGCCAAACCAGACCGGAGCAATATTATTGCCGAATTAAAACTGACCATGTACTGACAACTTAGCGTTGAAAGCCATGCCGGGTTGTAATAAACACCGCTTTATCAGAAAATATTCATAAATCCCTTATCAAAAGATGTTTAAAATAGCAAATACAAAAGAAATATGCAAGGCTTTTCATGGGCTGCCAGGCCCTAAATCGAGGCTTTTCATGGGCTGCCAGGCCGCCGAGTTAAACCATTTTTCAAAGCCTTTTAAGATGGGCCTCAATCTTTAACCAATCATCGTTTTAACTTTGACAAGTTCAGGGTCTATGAGATTGACTTGTCAAACGATCGATGGGTCATACCAGGTTTACCTGGACGGAGTGGCTTACTTAAAGAGGCAGGATAACCCGGGGTTTTAGGTGAATACACCTGGCTTCCAAGCCTGGCTTGATAGCCTATTACAAGGGTGCAAGCTCGTTCTTCTTTGAGAAGCAAGGAGCCCCCAAGTAATATTTGAGCCATGCTCAGTAGTTACCTATGTTTGAGTTGTGCTTTATGCAACAGACTCTCTTTGGTTCCACATAATTTCCTTTTGGCTTTAAGCCTATCAAAAGGTGTAGCTATGGTGTAAATACAACCAAGCCCCCTAGTGATTTCCCTTTTTGGTCTTAAGCCGATCAAGAGGTGTAGCTATGGTTCGAATATGACCAAGCCCCCTAGTGATTTCCTTTATATCTGTGTGGCTTTATAGGCCGGGTTAATAGAACTCCGCTTTGTAAGTAGAAGCCCCCATGTAACCACACATGATGTAAAAAAAAGAACAGAGACCCCGCTTTAGCTGAGGCTCCGGTTTATTATATAATATATACATTGTCATAAGTACGTACATAAGAAGAGCCTGTGGCTCAAGTATAGTAAGGCCGAAGAAGAGCTATATTTCATGTCCGCCGGGTCTCCTCCTCCGATTTGTGTGAGTCTTTGTGCTCTCGAACATCGATAAGGTAGTATGACCTGTTGTGCAGGTTTTTGCTGAACACAAAAGGTCCTTCCCAAGGTGGGGATAACTTGTGCATGTCAGTCTGATCCTGGATGAGCCGGAGCACCAGATCGCCCTCTTGAAAAGTTCTGGTCTTAACCCGACGGCTGTGATAACGTCGGAGATCTTGTTGATAAATCGCCGACCGCGCCGCTGCGAGATCACACTCCTGATCTAACAAGTCCAGTGAGTCCCGTCGTGCCTTCTCATTTTTAGCTTCAACATAAGCCGCCACACAGGGCGAGTCATGACGGATGTCACTAGGGAGAACCGCCTCTGCTCCGTAAACCATGAAGAAAGGCGTGTAACCCGTAGATCTGTTTGGTGTGGTGTTGATACTCCATAATACGGAAGGTAACTCCTCCACCCAACAACCCGACGTCCACTTTAAAGGAACCATAAACCGGGGTTTAATACCTCTAAAAATTTCTTGATTTGCCCGCTTTGCTTGACCATTAGACTGGGGGTGAGCTACTGACGCTACATCAAGCCGGATGTGCTCACGTTAACAAAATTCCTCCATAGCACCCTTGGACATATTAGTATCGTTATCAGTTATAATGCTATGTGGAAAACCGAACCAAAATATCACCTTTTAAATGAATTGGACCACCGTGGCTGCATCACACTTACTGACTGGCTCTGCCTCTACCCATTTGGTAAACTTATCAACCGCCACCAACAAGTGGGTCTTTTTGTCCTTGGACCTCTTAAAGGGTCCAACCATATCTAGCCCCCAAGTTGCAAACGGCCAAGTGATAGGAATCATTCTCAACTCTTGAGCCGGAACATGAGCGTGGCGTGCAAATTTCTGACAACCGTCACACCTTTTTACTAAATCCTCAGCATCAGCATGAACCGGCAGCCACTATGTCCACCTTTCGTTGATATGCAGCCATGAGCGGATCCTTAGAATCCCAGGTGCCAGATATGTGCTGAGCCACCAGGTCCGAGTCACCGAAGCACTTAACCCGGCTTAAGTTCATCTCCTTAGCCATGCTCAGACCATGGAGTAAGGCCTCATACTCAGCTGCATTGTTAGTGCAAGGGAACATTAAGCAGAGAACATAACAAAACTTGTCAGCTCGTGGGGAAGTTAATATGACTCCAGCCCCTGATCCCTCCAACTTTCTAGACCCATCAAAGTGAACGGTCCAATATGTGTTATCTCGCTTTTCCTCCGGTGCCTGCAACTCTGTCCAATCATTGATGAAGTCCACAAGTGCTTGGGATTTGATTGCTGTGCGAGGCGTGTATTTTATCCCATGAGGTCCAAGCTCAATAGCCCATTTGGCAATCCGGCCAGTTGCTTCTCTGTTTTGAATGATATCTCCGAGAGGGGCTGAACTGACCACTGTGATAGGATGACCCTGAAAATAATGCTCGAGCTTTCGGCTTGCCATGAAAACCCCATACACCAGCTTCTGCCAATGCGGTACCTCTGCTTTGACTCGGTAAGCACCTCACTGATATAATAAACCGGCCGTTGAACCGGATACTCCTTTCCAGCCTCCTTGCACTGCACAAAAATAGCCACACTAATATCCCGGGCATTAGCAGCCACATATAGCAATAAGGGCTCTTTATCGACCGGAGCCGCAAGGACTGGCGATTCAGCTAACCGTCTCTTCAAATCCTCAAACGCTTTATCAGCCGCGTCGCTCTAGACAAAGTCATCCGTTTTTCTTTAGCATCTGATATAAAGGGATAGCCTTCTCCCCAAGACGACTGATAAAACGGCTCAAAGCCGCAATCCGGCCTGCTAAACGTTGAACATCATTGATACATGCCGGTTTAGCCAGAGAGGTGATAGCTGTGATCTTCTCTGGATTAGCCTCAATGCCCCTGTTGGACACCAGAAAACCCAAGAGCTTGCCTGCCGGAACATCAAAGACACATTTGGCCGGATTAAGCATCATCTTATAAACTCGGAGGTTATCAAAGGTTTCCTTCAAGTCATCTATCAGTGTTTCCTCCTTCCTAGATTTCACCACAATGTCATCCACATAAGCATGAACATTGCCCCCAATCTATTTATGAAGACAATTCTGAACACAGCGCTGATAAGTCGCCTGTGCACTCTTGAGCCCAAAAGGCATGGATACATAGCAGAAGGCTCCAAAGGGAGTTATGAAGGCTGTCTTCTCCTGGTTCTTAACTGCCATTTTGATCCGATGATAACCAGAATAAGCATCCAGAAAACACAAACGGTCACAACCTGCCGTAGCATCAATAATCTGATCAATGCGTGGGAGAGCAAAGGGATCAGCTGGACAGGCCTTGTTCAAGTCTGTGTAATCCACACACATACGCCAAGTGACATTTTTCTTAAGTACCAGCACCGGATTAGCTAGCCACTCAGGGTGAAAAACCTCCACGATAAACCCTGCTGCCAAAAGCCGGGCTACCTCCTCACCAATAGCCTTACGCCTCTCTTCGTTGAAGCGGGGGAGAAACTGCCTGACCGGTTTAAACTTAGAATCTATGTTAAGGGTGTGCTCAGCAAGTTCCCTCGGCACACCTGGCATGTCAGAAGGCTTCCATGCAAAGATGTCCTGGTTCTCACGGATGAACTCGATGAGCGCGCTTTCCTATTTGGGATCCAGGTTAGCGCTAATGCTGAACTGCTGAGATGAATCGCCAGGAACAAAATCAACCGTTTTAGTGTCTGCAACCGATTTAAATTTTAGCGCCAGATCATGCTGTGTAGTTGGCTTCTTCAGAGAAGTCATATCTGCCGGATCAACATTGTCCTTATAAAACTTCAGCTCCTCTGTGGCACAAACCGACTCAGCATAAGCCGCATCACCCTCTTCACATTCTAAAGCAATCTTCCTGCTCCCATGTACTGTGATGGTCCCCTTATGACCTGGCATCTTAAGCTGTTCATAAACATAACACGGCCTCGCCATGAACTTGGCATAAGCCGGTCGTCCGAACTGGGCATGATACAGACTCTTGATTTTCACCACCTCAAAAGTCAACGTTTCTGACCTTGAATCATGATCATCTCCAAAATGCCACCTCTAGGGCTATCTTGCCCACTGGATACGCCGATTTACCATGCACCACACCATGAAAAACGGTGTTCGATGGTTTAAGACTCTTATGTGTCAATCCCATATGGCGGAAGGTATCATAGTAAAGGATATTGATACTGCTCCCCCCATCCATAAGCACCTTGGTGATCTTATCCCCCCCAACTTGAGGTGCCACCACTAAGGCCAGATGACCTAGATTATCAACCCGGGGGGGGGGGGTGTGATCCTCTCGACTCCATAAAATTGGTTGTTCAGACCAGCGCAAATACTGAGGCACTGCCGGTTCAACAGAGTTCATGACCCTTTTGTGAAGCTTCTGATCACGCTTACACAAGCTAGTAGTGAAGACATGATACTGCCCACTATTCAACTGCTTCGGATTGCTCTGATAACCCGACTGCTGCTGCTGCTGCTGATTCCCCTGATGGTTATAACCTCCTTGATTGCCATGTCCGGTCTGATGGCCTTGGAATCCTGAACTGGAGCTGCCGCCTCCATAACCCGGCCCATGAAAACCGCCTCCTGAACCGCCAGGCGGGCCATTGTCGTATTGGAACATATTGGAATTTTTGAACTCTCGCATGATGAAGCAATCCTTCCAAAGATGCGAAGCTGGCTTCTCCTTCGATCCATGCTTTGGACAAGGTTGATTAAACAGGCGCTCCAGATTAGGGCCTGACCCTCCGCCCCTCTGGGGCGGTTTGCCCTTACGATGTTGACCGTTATCCTGAGCATTGGTGTTAGCCACAAAGTCCAAACTATTGTCTGCCTTGCGCTTAACATTGTTCCCATGACCTGCTGGATTGTGCTGCTGCCCCTTGGCATTGCCGTTCTTTTTCCCCTTCCCCGTTTTGTCATCCTTAGACTCAGGGTCTTTGGTACTATTGAATCAACATATTTCACCAAAGCAGCCATAAGGGTTGACATGTCATTGCAGTGACGTTTGAGCCTCCCTAACTTCAGTTTTAATGGCATAAATCGGCAATTGCCCTCCAACGTCAAAACCATTGTATCCGCGTTGATGCAGTCTGATGAATGCAGAATAGCTGAGACTCGCTTCACCCAATAGGTTGTAGACTCCCCATCCTCTTGAACACAAGCGGCCAGGTCCACAATCGACATAGGCTGCTTACATGTATCCTTAAAATTCTGGATAAACCAGTTTTTTAACTCGGCCCATGACCCAACAGAGTTAGCCGGTAAGCTCTTTAACCAAGTACGAGCTGTCCCCTCCAACATCATGGTGAAATACTTAGCACACACCGCTTCATCCACATCCACATCCAGCATCTCCATCGCCATCTCATAACTCTCAACCCATGACTCAGGGGGTAAATAGGCAGTGTAATTGGGCACCTTACGAGGGCCTTTAAAATCCTTGGGTAGTCGCACGTTATGCAAAGCGGGGGTGAGACATGGCACCCCTAAAGAACTGAAGATCACACCTGGCTCCACTGAAGCGGTAGGACGAACTGGAGTAAGCTGACGAGCCGCATGCTATGCCGCTAACTCGGCTTCTCGACGTGCACGACCATGATCCACCACATCCTGCGCATTAGCACCACCACCCGCCGGGTTATGCCCTCGCGGCGAGTTACAGTGACGTGCACTACTTGACGCGACCGGTTCATCAATGTGCCTGCTGTAGCTCCGACTTGGACGGGGGGTGGAGTGAATCCTCTCGCGACTATGCGAATAAGCCTGCTACTGGGTTAAAGCTGTCTGAAGGAGCTCTCTGGCCCGTCGTGTCTCAATCACCACCAGTGACTCGCTGTCGATTGGGAGAGCTGCCAATCGTGAAGCGGCGGCTACTATGTTATCCAACGGGTTGGAGTAATGCCCCGGGGGCGTCGGAATGTGCTGTGACAAAATATTGTTCTGACAAGGCGGGTCCATCGTGCGTGGCTCAACCGGCACTCTCGTTACCGGTGCCTCAGTTCGGTTTACCACCAGCTGGTTACTGGTTCCTGCTCCTGGCGTGTTGAAGAGATTTCTTGGCTCATAACCCGGCAGGAGGTGCGACCGGTATCTCCTCCTCATGACATCATCTGAGTCACTCTGATCCAGCCTAAGCCGGTAGGCCTGAGCTTCTATCTCGGCCCGTTGTGTAGCCATCCTGGCGTTCTCTGCTGCCAGGTCCGCTTTAGCCTGAGTTATCTGATCTTTCACCTTTGCAATCTCCGCGTTGTGCTGATCTCGGTTTGCTGCATCCACTTCTGCTGCCAGCAATGTTGCTAAAGCGTCGAACAAATCAGACAAAACCTGAGCCAGAGGTGGCGCAGAGCCCCCTGCTCCCGCTGGTGCTACTGTTGCTGAACCGGAGATCATTGCCGCGATGGTGGAAGATTGTTGCGCTGGTTGTGTACCGGCCATGAAGACCGCAACCTGGCTTGGCAGATCGAGGGTTCCCAGAATACTGTCGCCATCAGAACCTCCACTAATTCGGCCGTCCTGCAGCTGATACAACAACTCGGTCTCTCCGGTTGAAGACTCATCATCAGAACAGACAACGGTTTCTCCATCAGATGCCGGTCCATCCTCATATTACGCTCCATGGATGACACGTACGAAAACATGCCTTGCTGCGGGCTGAACCTGGGCCGGGCTTGCACGCTGAGCCTTCTCGATGATGTCGGTGCAGGTGTCCGGCTCATGGCCCGGTTCACCGATCTTGCCGATGAAGACGTGAATCCC
Organism: Triticum aestivum; assembly: GCF_018294505.1. NCBI lineage: Eukaryota > Viridiplantae > Streptophyta > Magnoliopsida > Poales > Poaceae > Triticum > Triticum aestivum. The sequence continues at coordinate 140,568,353 of NC_057812.1, forward strand.
ACCAAAGGGGACCCGGTACCCGTATTCAATTGAACCAGCCTCGGGACCCCATCCTGCGTTGTCAATGTAGAGCTTGCCGCAACGGCTTTTAGTCATCCGGCCCACCGCGTATCCCTTGAGCCCTTCAAAGCTGCCCTTCAAGAACTTGAAACCATCGTGTGATAGCCCCACGGTGGGCACCAATTGTCATGGTTTTGTCACGGCAGATGTCCTCGTGAAAGGACTTAGTCGTGGAGCCGTCGCTATGGGTTAGCTTAAAGGGGTTAAACCGGACAAGGGACACGAAAGTTTTATACTAGTTCGGCCCCTTACGATGAAGGTAAAAGCCTACGTCTAGTTGTGATGGAATTGCTGGGTTTCGATGACCAGGGAGCGAATCCGCTTTACCTGGCTCTCGAGTTGTTGTTGTGAGTTGTCCCTAAACCGCCGCCGGGCCGTCCCTTTATATACATAGGTCGACGCCCGTTGGTTTACAGAGTCCCGAGGCCGGATCATTAATGTATCCAACTCGGTCTCTATCCTTCCTATCTTACAATGCAAGTTACATGTGAAAGTCGGTTTACATCTACAGGCCTTAACCCACCTTTGGGCCTTGGGCCTTCATAAAGCGCCACCATCCTCACGTCTTCATGGCCTTCTAATCTTCATGGAGTTAACCCGGCTACTCCTGGCCGGTTTACATCCAATGGTAATATCCCCAACAGCCCGGGGACTGCGGCAGCCGCACCCGGCCCGGGGACTTCAGAACCCGGCCCGGGGACTGCAGCAGTCGGCCCGGGTACTTCATCGACTCAGCAAGCGGCAGCCGACTCCAGCCTGCCAACTCCCGGCCTAACCGCCCTCGTGCAAGTTGCAGTTCTGGTAGTCAAAGAAGTAGCAGCACCTTCATGGGCACAACCTATCCTCAACTTTCTGGTGAACAAAGAGCTACCGACTGATGAGATCTCGGCCCGGCAAGTCCAACGCCGGGCAGCTGCATTCATCATTATCAACAGAGAACTTGTGAGGCGCAGTGTCACAGGTGTGTACCAGCGCTGCGTGGAGCCAGAGCAAGGTCAGGCAATCCTCAAAGATATCTACCAAGGCAAGTGTGGCTACCACGCGGCTTCAAGTGCTCTTGTTGCCAAAGCTTTCCGCCAAGGGTTTTCCTGGCCGACTGCCCTAGAATACGCAAAAGGCTTGGTCCAGAAATGCAAAGGGTGCCAGAAGTTCCGCTCTAAGCCACATCAGCCGGCTTCTGCACTCAAGACCATCCCCATTGCCTGGCCCTTCGCTGTCTAGGGGCTGGATATGGTGGGACCAGTCAAGATAGCACGCGGCGGCATGACTCATCTGCTTGTCGTGGTGGACAAGTTCACCAAGTGGATAGAAGCAAAACCAATCAAGAAGTTGAATGGTCTGACTGCTGTGACTTTCATCACCGACATCACCATCCGGTATGGCATACCACACAGCATCATCACCGACAACGGCACAAACTTTGCCAAAGGCGCCTTGGCTCGTTTCTGCGTGACACAGGGCATTCGACTGGACTTAGGGTCCATTGCCCATCCGCAGTCAAATGGCCAAGTGGAGCGAGCAAACGACCTCATTTTGTCAGGCATCTAGCCCCGACTGGTCGAGCCTCTGGAGCGCTCGGCTGACTGTTGGCTCGACGAGCTGCCATCCGTCCTCTGGAGCCTATGCACAACTCTAAACAAGTCAACCGGCTTCATGCCCTTCTTCCTCGTCTACGGTGCCGAAGCCGCCATCCCGACGGACATAGAATTTGACTCTCCTCGAGTCACCATGTACACCGAAGAGGAGGCAAAAGAAGCATGAGAAGACGGTGTCGATCTACTGGAAGAGGGTCGGCTACTGGCACTCAGCTAGTCCACCATCTACCAACAGAGTCTACGCCGATACTACAACCGGAAGGTCAAGCCAAGACCCTTCCAAGAGGGAGACCTTGTGCTCCGGCTGATCCAACGAACAGCCGGCCAGCAGAAGCTCTCGGCACCTTGGGAAGGCCCCTTCATCATATGCAAGGTGTTGGGCAACGACTCCTACTAACTAATCGATGCTCAGAAGCCTCGAGCATGCAAAAGAGACGACTCCGGCAAAGAGACGGAATGACCATGGAATGCAAACCTCCTCCAAAGGTTTTACAGTTGATGCAGTATGTACCAAGCCAACTTTTGTATTAAGTATGAAGACTCCGGGTCCCCCGAGAAGAGCTCGGGGACTGCCTTCCTTTATCTATATGATAAGTATTATGCCTATGAATGTGTTAGTCCGCCTAGCACCGGGTTCGACTAGTCGACTCGGGGGCTCGCCGCCTTGTACTATGTAATGCCTCCAGCAGCCAGACAAGTAATGTGTTGGCACTTAAGCCTTCTCCTGCCAAAGCCGTAGCTCGTAGAGCGGCTGTCCGGCAGGCAGGAGTCAAAGGAAGAAAGGGTGCCCACATGAAAAATGGCTAAGGACCCAAAAGCGTGTGCATAGTTCAAGCCGGCTTCCCGCCTCGCCGACCGGCTTCTACTTAAATTGCTAAACGCTCTAGTCGGCTAAGTACTTGCCTTCCCGAAAGTGGCTAAGTACTTGACCCAGCCACAATCTGCAGAGTGGCTGTTCGGCTGGCAAGACGGCAACTGATGGAGGGCGGCAAAGGAAAAAGGCCAAGGAGCAGAAAGCAAGAAGAGATAGAACTTGGCAAAAATGTTTACATAACAAAAGTCCCTTGGCCAACATTCAACAAAAGATTGAAATACACCCCGCGGGTGGAATTGTGCGAAGCTATCAAAGTTTGTTGAGACTGATAAGCAGGTAAAAACAAAGATAAACTGGCAGCCTAGGGAGTAGCAGACGGGTTCGATAGAATGGTGGAGTCGGTGGTGCCGGTTGGTGGAGTGGCCGGCTGGTTGGTCTCCGCCTGGTCGCCATCAGCGGCAGTCGGCTTGCTCGGGGCACGGTCGAGCTGAGGCTGGCCGTCCGCTCCAACCTCTGGCGCTTCCTCTTCACCTTCCTCGTCCTCCTCGTCTTCTCCCTCGTTGCTGGAGTCGATCACTTCGGCCGAGTCCTTGCCATCCTCCGGGTTCAGCCCAAACCACTCTGGTGGCACCTCGGCACCATTCTCAGCCAGCTCCGGGACGAAGACGTTGGTGTTGGTGTACTCGGCTTGATGAGATCACGCTCCACCGCCACCAGCTCCTCCTGGGCCTCCTGTCGAAACATGGTCAACTGGGCTAGATTCAGCCCAGGGTACCACGCCTTGATGAACTCCAAGGCCCGGCGTGCTCCAGCCCGGTCCGAGGAGCCCTTCCAGGCCTCAAGACAGCCGGCGCCACTTCCAGCCAGTCGGCAGTCCTGCTGGGAGTGCGCGGAGCCGGCCTGTCTGGCCACAGGGCGGAGATCGTTTGGGCCCCGACACGCTGAAGATGACGCGGCATTTGATGAGCCGGCCGATGGTGGGCCTGGATGCCAAGGAGCTGCTCACTAAGGGACCGGGGGCATCGGCAGCAATCTGCGCTCCTTCCGCCCTCCATTCCTTGCGATAGGCCTCAATAGCCTGGTTGGCGACGCTGGAGTGGCCAGGGAAGAAGTCTGCACGAGCAAAAAGCAAGTAAGGCAGAAGCCAAAAGCTAGAAGCCGGCTTGGTCAGCAGCCGGCAGCTTAAAGAATGAAAAAGGAAGAAGTTTACCGTCAACCATGTCTTCGATCTCACCGAAGCCCGTAGTCAGCATTGCCTCCTTATCAGTCCAGGCGGAGCGTTCGGTCCCGAACTCAGCAAGGAGACTGGACTCCTTCGCCTCCGCCTCTTTCCGAGCCGTCTTGAGAAGCTCCGCCTGCTCTGCCAGTTGCGTGGCCAGCCGGTCACGCTCTTCGGCCAGCTTGCTGCACTCCACCTCCTTGGTGTGTAAGGCGGTGTCGGTCTGCTGCAGGGCAGTGTTGGCCTCTGCAAGAAGGGAGAAAGAAAAAGGCGTCAGCAATCAACAAAGAAGAAGAGCAGTTGCCGGGGAGATCCAGCCTGACTGCTCAGCAGTCAGCCTGAATCTCGGGGACTAGAGCCCGCGGGTGCGCCAGCGCGCCCCCGTAGAGAAAGAAAACAAGGACTTACTCCGGCTCTCCGACAAGTTGATGGCCCATCGGTCCAGCTCTCGGACGTTAGAATTGAAGGCGACAACGTGGAGGTTGTGATAGTCCTATAATGAAGATACCAGATGAATTAGTAATCAGAGCTTGCCAATTGAAGTTTCACGCCACCTGCTCGACAGCCGGCCGGAAACTCTGGGACTACACCCAGTGGGTGCGCTGGCGCCCCCCCATAGAGAAGTATAATAAATACAAGAATCGAAGATGAAGAAACATACCCGGATGGCTGCTCGCGACTCCAGGAACGCCTGGTTGCACCGCTTCAGGGTGTCGGCTTCGGCTCGAAGTTTGCCTTGGACGTCCAGGATCACCTGGTTCAAAGGGCCCGCCCCGCCTCCCCGCACCCAATCGGCTGGCGCGGCACTGGTTGCCTCGGCGTGTGGGATCGAAGAGCTCGCGGCACCGACTTCCAGCGGGCGCAGCGCCGCAGCCGCCTTTGCAAACCGGCGGCGCGATGGGGTGTAGACCTCGGGAGTTTGGGCCGTCACCATCTCGCTTTCGGCTGGTGGCGCTAGCGGGTCAGCCGTCTGCTTGTCCCGCGCTCCCTCAAACGGTGGTGGTGGGGCATGACTATGTCCGGCATGACGTCGTCGCCGCCTTCCCTCTTCATGAACGGGTGATCGTCGCTGGCACCCCCAGTCGGCGCCACAAACTCTGGTGATGGCGGCACGGAGTTCAGGGGGACGACGAATAGCAGCTCCTGGCGGTGTGCCGCTTCGTCAAGCCGCTTATTCATGGCGGCATCGGCCTCGTCCTCCGCCAGCTTCTTCAGCGCGGCGGCCTCCGCCTTGTCTGCCTCCGCCTTCTCCAGGCGGGCGGCCTCCTGCTCCTCACGCACCTCGAGTGCGTTTCGTTCCTGCGCCTCCCGGAGGTCAGCCACATGATCAATTCGCCGGCTGGTGGTGGAGGCCTCCATCGACCCGATAATGGAGGCCTCGGCCGACTTCTCAAGTGAGAGTGAAGCCCTAAGTCAGGAAGACAAGGAGAGGAAGCTCAGATAGAATCAACAAGAAAGGAAGGCACGAGAAAAAAAATACTTACGCCGACACCATGGGAGGCACCTTCCGGAGTTTCTGAAATTTGGTCGCCTTTGCGGCGGCTTCCTTTCGCCTGGTCGCGGCGGTCGGGTTCTTGGCCTTCTTCAGCGCGCTGCCGAACAAAGCGGCGCCCTGTTTATGCTTTCGCGTACCGCCTCAGGTGGTCGGCTTGGTGGAGGGGCCTGCGTCCGCCTTGTCGGTGCCTCGTGAAGGGTGCGACTCCTCCTCCTCCTCGAAGTCGTCCGGCCACGACTTGACGCCGACCCCCTCTTCAGAGCCGGCTGCTCCGTAGATGCCGCCTGTGGTGTCATCTTCCAAGGCGGCCGCCCCCAAGTCGGGGTCGTCCACGTCGCTCACAGCTCGGTCCGGTAAGTAGGGGCCGCCCGCCCCCACGATGGCGGCCGTCGCCTCGGACATGTAGATCTGTTTCAAAAGTAAGAGGCCGACTGGTCGATACAACAAGACGGAATCAAGATAAAGCACAGAAGAGGGAAAAGGTTGAGTATCTTAGGGCAGGCGGCGGGTTCGCACGGGAGTACGGCTGCTTGCCAAACTGCCAAGACCCCTCCAGCTTGAGGTCATAGATCTCGTTCACCAAGTTTGCCACCTCGGCAGCCAGCATCTCCTTGGTACTCAGTCGGCACGGGTCGCGGTGCCTACTCATCCGACAGATCAAGTGAGGCCTGCCTTTGAGCGGGAGAACCCGACGCGCGACAAAGGCGACCAGCAAGTCGAACGCTTTGAGGCCTTCGGCTTCGGTCAGCACCCGGAGTCGGTTGATGGCGGCGGCGCCGTCTGTTGACACCGGCTTCGGCTTGTAGCCCCAGTTGGCCCGAGGCTCAGCCGGTGGGACGGCTTCATAGTCCGGCAGGTTGATGAAGTCGACAGCCGGGTCGACGTTCTCAACGTAGAAGTAAGACTGCTGCCACATCTTGACCGACTGTGGCAGATTGATGGCGGGGAAGACATTCTGCAGCGACGGCTGGCGCACTGCGAGGAAGGCACCACACTGGGCCGCCTTCTCCTTGGTGGAGGTGCCCAGTTTGGTGTAAAAGAGCGCCCCCACAACTCGATGGTGGGGAGGATGCCGAGGTAGCCTTCGCACATCGTGACGAAGGCGGACAAAAGCATCACGGTGTTGGGTGTGATGTGATGAGGTTGGAGATGGTAGAACTCGAGGAACGAGCAGAGGAAGGCTCTCGCCGGCAGGCCAAAGCCGTGGATGAAGTGCAACGGAAGATGACCCGCTCGCCCTCCCCCGACGTCGGCGAAATCTCCCCCTTAGGAGGCACGCGCGGCTTCATGTAGCCCGCGCCGGGAAGGCGCCGCGTGTTGCAGAGGAAGGCAATGTGGTCGTCGTTGACGTTCGACCCGTCCCAATCTCCTCCCTGCTCACGTGCCATGAAGAGCTCGACGGGGCAAATGGCGCGGCAGGGGAGCTGAGGATCGAAGCGGGGCCAAGAGGGCTCGGGGCGGAAGAGCTCGATGGAAACAAGCGGCGGCAGCTCTCCGGCGGAGCTCGGGGGCGCTACGACGAGAGGAGGAAGAAGGAGACGAGAATGGGGCAGGAGGGCGCGCGTGCTCCGCCGCTTCCCCTCCTCCCCCTACTTATAGCCGATGGGCTATGAAGCAGCAGGCGGGCACGGGATCGTGGGATTAACTGTGCCCACGACCCCACGTCCCCACGTTCATCGCGCGAGTTACCGCGCGTGGTAACTCCGCGGAGAAGCTCAACCGGCCGCCTCGACTGCGGCGGATCCGCTCGTGTGCCGAGTCCCGATAGTGGCGGGCCGAGGCTACTGTCGCGTCCCATCGCGTGCGTAGGCTGGCAGGCTGGCCCGGTTGGTTAACGCCAAGTGGCATGCCCACTATGGGTGGCGGGCCTGGAGGCTTCGGTGGTACGCCACTTGGTTCCCGCCGTTGCGTTCAAAGTTTTCGGACGAGTCCGTCTAGCTGTGGCCGACTCCCTCCACGCGGCACGCTAGGCGTCGGATGAAGATTCAGACCAGAGCACTCGGAGAAGGAAACTGTTGAGGCTTCTCGGCTTATCAGCTACGACGCCTCACCAGCTTCGGGGACTACTGTCGGAGTATTGGGCCACGGGTAGCCTAACATGAGTCCCTGAGCCTTTCAGGACATCGGGGCTGGCTGCGCCCCTCAAGACATCTAGAAGAAGTGCCGCCTTCTGGTGGCCGGCTATCCGAAGCGGCCAGCTGCCAGAAGGCGGCTCCAAGACAGGCCGACTTCTTGCAGGCAGCCTCCAGAGAGGCCGGCTCCTAGCAGGCGGCCCCCAGCACCCTCAGAGTCTGCGCTCCCATTAAGAAGACGAGACAAGGTAAGGCTACAGTGTAGCCCATCACCCACATATCCAGGGCCGGACGTGGCCACAGTGCTCCGTACAAGCGGAGATCTCTGCCTGTACGTGGCACTGTTGCCACTCCATCCCTGACGTCCGTGCTGGCAGGCAGAGCCCTGTTCACATGACGACCTGTCGGTATGACCTGCAGGCGGCGGGCACTACTGGGCAGCGAGAGCCTGGAAGACGGCGGGAGCCTGACCAGTCGGACCTGAGGGGGGCCGGCTCCCAGCAGGCAGCCCGTTCCTTCCTCGGGGCCCGTGCACCATTAACCAGATGAGACAGGAAGTGGTTACATTCATCTCCCACCAGTCGGCGGGACTGTAGCCACGCTATCCTGACCAGGAGCGCGTCATTAGAATTATGCTTACAGTAACCAGCAGCCGGCAAGACTCGCAAGCGGCGGGAGTGGCCTGTCGGCTCCATACCAGACCAGTCGGCGGGGCCCACCAGGTGGTGGGCCCTAGTAGCCGGCGGAGAAGCTGGCGACCAGAGACACTGATAGCCGGGTCCTACACCCAGCCATATTACTATTGTACCCCTGGGGGTAGGCCTATATAAACCCCCCAGGACACCCATGCAAAGGGTTCCCATCCTGTTAGAACTAGACTCATACCTAGAGGAAGGAGAGAGTGTGCCTGCCTTCTTCTACCTCTAGCATACAGCTCGAGGAGCACCATTTGTACTCACTAGTGCCTTAGTGATCATGCGGAGACCCTGCAGAGTAGGACTAGGGGTGTTATCTCCTAGGAGAGCCCCGAACCTGGGTAAAGTGCGCCGGTGTTTGTGTCTACACCTCATCCCGCTTCCAGGCACCGGCGACGTTCTACTTGCTCCCACCATGATAAGCCATCCATTGGCATATGTCGCACCCAACCCTCGACACTATCTGTAACCAGCAAGAGATGCGCTTTGTCAGATAGCATTGTCTGCTCTAAAGACCTTGTTTCCACTCCAGATTTTTCCATGACCGCGCCGAATGGATGATGCACAGGAAGAGTAATTGAATGTACTAAAATTGTTAACAAATTTAACACGTAATAAAAATGATGTCATGATATAATTCACATATAATATGACTGGCTAACCAGGGTGGCATTGCAAAATTCACATATATGATGCCTGGCTAAACAAGATGGCATTGCATGATTCACATATACAATAAAGAAACTAAAAGATGGCATTGACACAAAGCATGTCTAAACTAAGCAGATGACGTCTTTGATGTATACAGTAAGCAATGCGAGGCACCATATGCATGATATTACCAACATCATCATGCCAAGTTAGAGCAAAGACCTCATGGGGTAAATAGGAGTGGTCTTCTGCTTCTGAATCCCCCTCAGAACAGTTATCTTCCTCTTGATTACGATCCGTAATGGGTGGAGGGGGGCTGCCTTTGCACCCACCATGGAGCGACGTCTGCATGAAATTTTATTGCCACACAAGGCTCGTCTCTTTTGCTCTACATGTTCAGTTCCATTGTGTACAATAACTGACATGCATAGGAATAAAACATAGTGATATTATGTAAGGAGTGCATGCACAAATCCAGAGTGATGGTAGCAAACTATGGATAGACCCAAAACCAATGATAGCAGACAAAAAATAGCTTTAGTTAAAAATACAGATAATGGCTTCTTTAATATTTGTTTGCACCCAACATGAAACTCATAGTAGACACCCGAGATTAACCAGATAGTAGACATATAGTACTGATTGCTCCCCCAATATGTACCCTACAACCATTTAAAAACTCAAGTTTCAGCATAAGTTTGGACCTGACTCGGAGTCTAATAGGTGAACACGACGATAAAGTAGCATGTTATCATATTAAGCGATGCATAACGTAAGCAGACACGGAAGAGTGCGACCTCTCTTGCGGACCCGTGTAGTCCTCAAGGTCATCTGCTCAGTTGATGATGGTAATGTAGTTGTCATGGCTGCCAGTGGCGGGGTAGAAGATCTGAGGCGGTGAAAGACAGTCTGGAGAGCGGATCCCTGCTGTGGCGAACCCTTCCGTCGTTGGAGCAGCTGAGCTGGGGTGGAACACAGCACCGCAGGAGCAGGACAAACCACACAAGGTTTTCTTTGACACATATCTGTAATAGAAGTAATTGTGTAAGGGCTTGTTTGAATTTGAGGATTCTAAAAATGCAGGGATAGGAAATAGACAGGAATAGGATAGGAATGCACGTGCAAAATAGAGAATTTAAAAACACAAGATTTCTTTCAATCTGAGTGTTTGGTTCACAAGAATTGGAATATCACATGATGCAAAGAAGCATGGTGAGATTAAGTCAAACCACAAGAAAATGTACGGTTATAATGCTATTATGCTACTATCTCTTAGTCTTGTGCTTCATGAATAGGAATTTGAAAAGGATGACAAGTGGAAATTAAAATTCCTACGGTTTTTCTTTCAAGGAGACACTAAAGGAACAAATCCTACAGTTTTCCTTTGCTCCATTCCTTTGCACCAAATTCATGAAAAGTAGTACCATACGAAACTTCCCAATTCCTATGTTTTTCATTCGCTTTTCCTTTCAAGCACCGGTGATTCTAGTAGGCAGGCTTGAGCAAGGAAAAGCCTACACTAAAAAAACTATTTTTGTGCTACTTCTATTACTTTGGACCCAGGCCACTGCCTACTAGCTCAACTCCCAGGGCCATCGTCAAATGCACAGCTCAAACGCGCAGAGATAAATAATGATGGCGTTCAAGAGAGTCCATCACGGATAGCTAAGTTGCATGGTACCTCAATGCTTGTCATATAGTAGGATAAAATAATTGTATTTCCCGTTACTTTGTGTGCTAAGTGGACAATATATATAACATGTAGAGTAAAAAAGATATGCAACAAGTGTACAACCTCTTTGGCGAAGCCATGTCGACCTCAGCATGATTGGGTTGGCCGGTGAGGATGCTCCGGCTAACTTGCCTGTCGGAGGAGGGGAAGAAGATCTTAGGAGTCTGGAGATGGAGCCCGAGGTACTGCTCCGTTGTGATGGAGGGTTTCGTTGTTGGAGCAGCTCCGGTGAGTTGTACGACGCCGAGGCTGAAGCAGGAAAGGGAGACAATGTTAACCTGAGTGGAATTCTAATAGCATCTCCAATAGATGACGTAAAATACATAACCACAAAGTGCTAGATGTAAAATACATCAGCCGCTCATCTCTGAACTTAACTGTCGAAACTGAATTTAACTGTCAAAACTGAACTTGACTGTCGAAACTGAATTTTGTTGTCAAAACTGAATTTTACTGTCGAAACCGAACGCACTAGAGGTGAGGCTACACGTCAGTCGACTGACTTTCTCATCTCTGGTCAGTCGATTTTGCAGTCGTTGGATACGAAATCAAGGGCCCGCGATTCATCTTCAACCTCCACCCTCCTAAGCCACAAGCCACCACCGGCCAAACAGCCGCCCGCAGCCGGTGGTGTGCCGCCTCGCCCGCCCCGAAAACACTCCCCAGCACCGGTCCGCCGCCGCCCCGGCCATCCCACTAGCCCCCCGTGCCGAGATTTTTCTCCGGCGATCCCCACGCCACCGCCCCACCACCACCGGCGACCACCGCCCCCACCCTGAACCCTAAGATAAATAGTGGGGTACCTCTCCGGCGAGCCCCCTCCCCGCTACAGCTGGTTCTTCCTTTACTCCGGAGAGCCCCCCCACCCCCTGAAAATCGACTGACTCAAAAGTCGATTCAGTCGACTGAAGTGTAGCTAAATCGGAGTAGCATTGCAAGAAAGAGCAATAGGGAGAGCAGCAGTGTGAGCAAGAGCAAGAGCAAGAGCAGACAAGGCAGGGGACTGAGAGCAAGAGCAGAGCAGCAGCACGAGCGAGAGCTAAAGCAACAGCAGCTCCTACTGATGTGGACATCACGGCCGAGGGAGCGACGCCATGGAGGAAGTGGCCGGCGACGCCGCCGTGGATCGAGCCGTGCCGTGTCGGCTTGGGACCGAGCGCTGGCAGCACCGTGAGATCGAATCAAGAAGAAAATGCAGCGATTAGTGTACAACCTCTTTGGTGGCGCCAATCAGGCCACATCTTCATACGAGGAAATGGTGATGATGATGCTCTTCTGGTGGTGCAGGTGAAGATGATGGTGTGGCAATGGAGGTGGCGCGAAAGACGAGGGGAACGTCGAGGCAGCTCCTTGGAGGTGGAGGACGGGGTGGCTGAACCAGCGGGACGACCAGATCGATGACGGATCCTCATTTGGTACGAAGGATGAGGGACGTCGAGGTGTTGCTTTGGACGACGTCGTCCAGGAAGAGGCTCTGGCTGGGTGGCGAACGGAGGAGGGTGTGGGGCTTCACGGGTTTTCCTGGCCTTAGTGTATGAATGGGTAGGCAGATGGGATGGGAGTGGGGAACCATGGTTTAGGGACGCACTTGTCCAAAATGTGGGGTAAGTTACGGAAGTACCCTCACCGATTTGAGGCGGTTCTTTCGGTTCAGGGGTATCACGGGCATTTCGCGTGTCGGGATTTCACAAGAGGTGGCAGTTTTTGCGCGCGTTGTAATTTTGGAATAGCAAGGCGCGGGTTGAGATTGTCGGAGTTGTCAGAGCACAACGAGACAAAGATTTATCTTAAATATTTCTGGGTAACAAGGCGCGGGTTGAAGAGGCGGGAGTTTCGCAGCACGATAGACAGAGACACTAGCTTGAAACTTCGGCATAACAAGGCGCGACTTGAAATTTTGGGAGAACAAGCTTGACGTGTACCCAAAAAAAGACAATTTAGACTAGTATGATATACTACGTACAATGTGTTTAACACGCACAACACACACAAACACCATTTAGACTAGTAAGGTACACGTGCATTGCACGCATGAGATTTGGCAACCAAATTATGAATAAATACCACATTATAGCATGTAAGCTTTGAGTCATATATGCAGGATGTAGATGTTCGTTTAATTCTTATAGTTCATTTCATTCAAAATCATCTAGTTTTTATAAGAAAGCTAATCTATTTTAAGATTCATGGAATTGTGCATTGTAAGGCATAAAGTAAAAACAAATCATGTAGAAAAACATTTGGGCAATTATGATACGGAAGATTCTAGAACAAAGAAGAAGTGCTTGTGTTTTGAGGTTTGTGCATTATGCTTAAATTCAACCATAGAGTCTTCTAGATTGTACATGTGGCAAAATCTGGTGGAATCTAGATGATATCCAACAGCCAGTAGTGCTCAAATTTGCCAGCTCTGCACGTTCGGATTGGCCTCATCCAACGACCATCTTTCAAAGTTAAAGTTATCCGCACACTATATAAAAAATATAATATATAATATATATAGGGGTATAGATATAGATATGTGATGCGAAAGCCACCCATCATCTCCAATTAGAATAGTGTGTCCATGCACGGATGCAATGTGGCCAAACGATGTCTGCCATTGGTATCTCAAATTCAAACCAGTCTGACCTTGTTCAATGTGTATACATGTCACATCCCTAGTTCTGGTATGACCTAGACTAGCCGGCCATGTGTGCATCATGTTTAAATTTAAATAAATTTGAATTGGGGACATGTGAAAGCCTCAGAAATCATTTCTGAAAATGACCAACATAAAAATTGCTTCAAATAAGTCCAAGAAAATGTTCCTGTTATTCTACGGAAATATTGGCAAGAGGTAAAATTCAAACCAATATTTTTATGAGCTCAGAAACATTCATTTTGGCCATTTGAATTAATCCAATAATTATTTGCTTTGGATTTATATTTAATATATATTAAATATAACTCCAATAATTCTGGAAGTTGTGAGTGGTTGTGTATATATTTTAGCAAGCCATATAATAACCTACAAAAGTTATCAAAATGATTTAGTGGCTAAACTAAATCATTACATAGGAAAAGAAATAGAAAACAGAAAGGAAAGAATTACCTGGCGCTTACCTACAGCCCAGAGGCCCAGCACTGTGCAGCCCAGGAGCTGGTCCAGCCCACCACCGCTGCCAGTCGTCTCCCACCTCGCGCCAGAAGGACGCGAGGCATGTGTTCACCGCACGCCGGCACACGCTCGGCCACCTCCTGCTTCCGCCGCTGCCCCGACGCATCTGGACGATGCCACGCATCACCCCGAACCCCCTGACCCCTCTCACTCTTCCCCGTGGCCCTCCTATCCTCCGCTCTCGCTCTTTCTTCCGAGGCCGAATGGATCCGTCGCCGCCGCTCGTCATTACCGTGGCCACCAGCATCCCCACGCCCGGCCAGCGCCCCCGCAAGCTCCGCCTCGACGCCGTAGAGCCGCACGCCAAGGCACGCGACCCCGGGAGGCCAGCAACATCGTCATCACCGTCGTCTTCCACCTCGGGCTCCGGCCACCATCGTCGTTGATTCGCAGCAACCCGGCCTTCCCCGTGCCCGCTTCAACGCCTGCTGCAATCCCTGTGAGCCGCTGAGTCGACCCCCTCTTCTCTGCTTTGTTTGCTCGCCATCCACGCCGCCGCGCGAGCTCGACGCTGGCGTCACTCCGGTGACCATTTGGTCAGGCGCGGGTGCCTAACGCACTCACCGCACCTCGTAGCGCCTCGCTACTGCGTCTGTTTCCCCGCTAGCTCGCTGCAGCAGCAAAACCACCAACGGCCGAGCTCCGGCCGCTGCCCCGAGCTCGTTTCCGTCGAGCTCCGGCCACCCCAGCTCACCCCGCCTGCTCCACCAGCCATGGCGCACTCCCAGGAACTCTTAGGAGCAAACCGCGCATCAAACCATGGCCAGAGCAGCGTTTCCGCAGCACTCCGCCGCGTCCGGCCACGCTGGCGCCTAAACGTCGGCAAGTTGATCGCTTTGACCGGCAGGGGTTCGACCCCGTCTGACCAGGGGTTTGACCTCTCTCTCTCACTGACATGCGGGCCCCGCCTGGCTAACTAAGTTAGTTAGTGATAATCCTATTTAGGTTAGTTAGGTTAGCCGCCGACATGTGGGCCCTAGCCCCTGTTAATTAGCTAAGTGTTAAATTAACTTAATTTTAAACCCACAGTCACTGACGTGTGGGTCCAGGGACTAATTAGCCTAGATTAACTGTTAGTTAGTTCTAGTTAACCCTGTCAGTTGACTGAGTCACTGACCAATGGACCCCACTGGTCAGGTTTGACCTGGACAGCGCCTGTTGACCTACTGACATCAGCATGACCTAATGCTGATGCACTATTACATTTTCTGGATTTATTAATAACCAGGAAATTCCAGAAAATAGTATAAACTTCTAAAAATCATAGAAATTCAACCATAGCTCCAAATGAAACAAATTATATATGAAAAATGATCAGAAAAATCCAATCTATCCATCTGTAGTATTTCCATGCATGATTAAACAAATTAACCTTGCTGTTTAGTTAAAAACATGATCATGCACTATTTGAATTCATAATTTGAATCTGAATTTGAACCTTGAGTTCAAATCAACTCAAACCCTTCTGTTCTTAGCTGCATTAGCTCAAATCACAGCATATTGACATGTCATGATCATGCATCATATTGTGCATTGCATTGATTGTATTCTTTCTGTGTTTGTCGGTGATTGTCCCCCCTCGATAGACGTATGTTTCGACGATGTGATCAATGACACCGATGAAGATCTATATCATCTTTAGAAGTGCGAGGCAAGCAAAACCCCCTTGTTCATTCTGATACAATCCCAATCTCTCGCTCATGCTCTCTTTTACTGCATTAGGAGAACAACGATTCAATTGTTACATGCTGTGGTAGTTGAACCCCTTTCCTCTGCATGACCTGTCATTGCCACAGTAAATAGATGAAACCCACTAGCATGAGTAGGAGTTGTTTGAGCCCTGATGTGCCTACTCATTCATGCTTGTTTGTCATGCCTGCTATTGCTTAGAGTTGTGCCAGGTCTGATTCATCGGGGATGAATTGGAAAGTTGTGAACATGTCCTACTGTATGTGAGCTAAGTGTGTTGAACACGATTTGGTAAAGGTATCGATGAGAGGCCATGTAGGAGTACATGGTGGGTTGTTTCATTGGAAACGTCCTTAAGCACCAAGATCCGTATGTGTGATTTAAGAATAAGTTATTACCATGCATTGGGATCCTTAATTGACCCTCTCGCGTTCTTAACCACCCTAGTCCTTTATCTATGAGTTGCAACTAGTTTCTGGTGTTTATAGGATATGTGTTGGCGGCCGTGCGTAGTGCTGACCCTAGGGGTGGGCTATGATGCGGTAGATACACCGTGGCCGGGTATACCGGGTGCCCTTTCGTGTCTCGGAGCGCTGTACACATCGTTTGGGGCCGTATGTGGAAACCTCGGCCGGACTCCCTGCGGATGGAACCTGGACAGGCGATAAACCTGGACTAGAGACTTGAGTGTTCAGGTAGGCCGTGGCCGACACCCTCGTTGGGCTTCCGCTTGAAGGTTGCCGAGTACATGTCGTGTAAACAGCGGTAACTAGTGAGAGCGTGTATGAAGAAGTACACCCCTGCAGGGTTAACATCATCTATTCGAATAGCCGCGTCCGCAGTAAAGGACTACTTGGTTGCCTATACAGTTCATAGACAAGTGAAAGTGGATACTCTAAAATGCGCAAGATAAGCGTGAGTGCTATGGATGGCGTTCTTATAGGGAGACGGGAGCGGATCCATAGTGGTGTATTGATTGGTGAATATGTGGACTCGTGTACGTCACCTCAAAGAGTTACTTGCAGTCGTAGTTCAGGATAGCCACCGAGTCAAAGCTGGCTTGCTGCAGTTAGACTCCACCACCCCCTTTATTGATACCGATGCATATGTAGATAGTTCTGATGTAAGTCTTGCTGGGTACATTTGTACTCACGTTTGCCTATTTTATGTTTTGCAGAGAGACGTTAGTCCTGCTAGTAGTTCCGTGTGGACTTCGACGTTTAGCTTGATACCTCAGCTACGATCTTGTGCCCTCGGTAGGATCTGGTAGATAGTCAGGCTTCTCAGCCTTTTTCATTTGTAGATGTCTGTACTCAGACATGTTAAGCTTCCGCATGTGCTTGTTGCTTGTATGCTCTATATGTTGGGGTCATGAGAACCATGTTTGTAATGCTTGGCTCCTCGGAGCCTAATGAATAAATACGTTGAGTCGTAGAGTCTTGTTGTGATTCCATGTTGTATTTACACATATCGAGCATATTGTGTGTATGATTTGAAATGCTTGGTATGTGTGGGATCCGACAACCTAGTTGTTTATCCTTGGTAGCCTCTCTTATGGGGAAATGTAGTCTTGTGCTTCCATGAGCCATAGTAGTCCGCTACAGCCCGGTTCACCGGAGTCCTGCAAGCCCAGCACTACTGCTCCGGAACACTTGACTGGCCGGCATGTGATTCACTTCGTTCCTGTGTCTGTCCCTTCGAGGAAATGTCACGTGGTGACATTCGGAGTCCTTCCTAGCCTGCTACAGCCCGGTTCACCGGAGTCCTGTTATCCCAGTGCTACAGCCCGGATTCGCACGCTGCTGACCGGCATGCTCGATGTTGATTCATGTATGCCTGTCCCCGTAAGTTAGTGCCACTTTGCGTTCACGACTAGTCATGTCGGCCCGGGTTCTTTGTCATATGGATGCTACCGACACTATCATATACGTGAGCCAAAAGGTGCAAATGGTCCCAGGCCAGGTAAGGTGGCACTCGTGGGAATACCGTGCGTGAGGCCACAAAGTGATATGATGTGTTACATGCTAGATCAGTGTGACTTAGGATCAGGGTCCTGACAGCTTTGGTATCAGAGCCTGACTGCCTGTAGGATTGCCAAGGCAAACCGGTCAAAGTTGTGTCTAGAAATGCTTTAGTTATGTAGGGGAATTGATTGTGGAAGGGAACGTAAGGCTCTTTTTGCTCCTTTACCTTATGGCCTTCTGATCTGAGTCATCCTCTTCTCTTCTACGGGGATTAAGAACTAGGCCTTCTCATCTATCTATCAGGATGACGTGTTACTAATCCATAGACTTTTAGGATTGATGGATTCAATTCTCAGTTCAGTTCCTACTATTTCTGTGTGTTGACAGTAGATCTGGGAACCT
The DNA here is from genome assembly GCF_018294505.1 of Triticum aestivum. NCBI lineage: Eukaryota > Viridiplantae > Streptophyta > Magnoliopsida > Poales > Poaceae > Triticum > Triticum aestivum. Next base: position 140,585,901 of record NC_057812.1, read on the forward strand.
TGATATTGTGATGTTGAGTGGTTATTCCACAATTTTTGCAGGATGTCTCAATTCTTTTTGAGCATTACAGCCGTTATGCTGTCCGAGTCATCCCAGGTTTCTAAACAATCTGATGCATTTGTAAATTCCTTCTTCCCGTTTTTGATGTTCCTTTGGGCTAGATTAAGCACACTAATCAGTCTGTTGAGGTACTCCGTTGCCTCGGTATATATGTTGGGGCTATTTTTATGACCCTAGGTGTTTTAGGGAGTCACCTAGTAAACTAGCCATGTTTTATGTTCCCGGTGTGATGATTCTGGCCGTCATTCTCGAAAGCATCCCGTGATGCCATTTAGTTAGTAGGCATTCTATTCCTGGGTTTTGAACCCGAGATTCACCCTACTTATTTCATGTTGATAGTGTTTGCTCGTTCCTTTAGGTTATTAGTAACCTTATGATAGTCCTCGAGGTCCGTGGTATTTCCTTCTTCCAAATACCATGAACTGCTTATGGCAGAAGTTCTTTGAACCAAAAGATCACAACAAGAGTGCTCTTAATGAGTTCTCCATTCTATATTGTGAATCTGCCAGTTCTACCGTTCTACATGGGTTATCCGGAAGAAATAACATGCTAATCCATGCATCCATAACTCAGAAAATTATATGTTCCTTTGAGTTGTCCCTCTTTAGTTGTATTCTGACCCTCGTCCATCAATTGATAGTCAAGAGTAGTTGTGCATTCGTGTTATCGATGCTTATTATTTTTGTGGTCCGTCGATCCATTCTATTTCAGAATGACTAGGAGAAACAAACTCCAGTACCTCATCCATATCTAGGATTTGGTCAAAGCAGTTGTATTTCGCAGATCAAAATGCCAATCCAGCTTTTGATTCTATTCTACCCTGAAGTATTGCCCTCTTTATGTCAGGAATATCATAGGAATTGCACAACCTCCTATGAACTCTTGATACAGTGATACTTCTTGTCATCATTATTCATTCCTCGGTCCTGTGTTGTTGCAACCCGAATGCCAACAAGTAAACTGTGATGTGTGAAATCAATACTCCTAGCAGCCCTGTTGCTTGGTAGATAATGGACAATAATCTTATCCTTAGCGTGTTGATTATTGAGTCATCATTCTAAGATTGATCGTGCTTCCTAGTCCATATTTCTGGTGCACCCTTCGATCAATAAGTTAGGATTGTGTAATCCATCACTCCCGTGATCACATCGTCTTGCCCTGAGAAGCAAGATTGTTCTCGATCTTAATAACATGTCAGTGGATCGTGATTTTCCAAATATCTTCTTGGAAGTACCACCAGGTTGTCCCCTGACCGGTATGTTGAATTTGTGATCAAGTTGGTTTTCTAATAAACCACTCTTTCTCCAAGAATCTGTGTTGCATACCCCTGAGCTAGTTGGTTAAGCCAAACAACAACTTGGAGAGTTAGAAGATGAAAGCTTGTCCCGCTTAGTTCGTCTTCAAAGGGATATCCTTGTGTTTGTGTGTTTGTTGAAGAAAGATGATATCTTCATCGATTGTTCCTCGTGATCAATTGTTAGCGCTATTGTCTTATCCAATCTTTGATTTGTACATGGGCTATCATCAAATCAAATCAAAACCAACGATAATCGTAATGTTGTCTTACTCGTGGTTGATCCCTCTGGCATACACCATTACATCCTTTGGTCTGACCAATACTATTACCTTGTTCACATAGTTGTGGAATTCTATCTCCGTTGGAATTTTGATAAATTGTCGCTGAGCCCATCGACAACATTCTTATCTTCTCCATGACTCGTGTTGAACATCAAGCTAGTGTTGGAAACTTGTGCTAGCATTTTCTTCGTGCGATGTCATGAAGGATATGTTTGGATGAAAGAAGTGACTACCTTTAATTCACGTGCACTTGATGTAAGTTGCCGCCGTGAATTCGAGAAAGCTTGTTTTTTCTTCCTCTGGAATCATCCCAAGTTAGTCATGTATATGTGCGAAGTACTATATGGTTTGATAGGTTGGCCGCCTCCATTCTATATGTGTTTCCTAGCACACCAAGCCACTAATTGATTTGTTCAAAGACAAGAAGTTCCTTCTTAGGATCTGGACTTATGCAAGGGCTTCGATATCCTTGATGATCGTTCCCAACTAGAACTCGGTAGTATTTTATTGTAAGACTACTATGTGGTCATGCTTGTCTTGGACAGCGTGTTCACAGGGATGTAGCAGAACCAGCTCATGTTTTGGAGTTTGCTATCGTAGTTCATTTCCTGAGAATCTCGCAACGTCATCTTGTTGATTTGTGTTGCACCCTTTCCTTCTCCAGACATGCGGTCTGAAGTATCCTGTTACCAACCAGATCCGAATCTCAGGCATATATGTTGGTTGAAACATTCCCAACATTTGCATTTTGTTCCCAGCTTACACCACCTTTGTGCCAAATTCCCATGGGTTGTCCTTTCCGGTAATTATTGTCCAGGGTCATCTCAAAAGTGGTCCTGCCATGGGCCCCTTCCATTTTCGGTGATAAGCAAAAATCATCCATTATGTTGTCTTCAACAAGGTAGACCACATCATCCATTCTAGTCAGGGTATGTCATTCTTTCGAACTCCTTCAAACAATTACTCGAGATTTGCCCTAGGCTGGTATAGAGAATTTTATTGATCTCTGAATCAAAAGTAATTCTTTTTGCCACTTAAGGGATAATTCTACGAGTAAGCCTTCCCTAGGGTGTCTCATTATGGTATCATGGCAACTCGATTCCTTGCTACGTTGACAACCATTCACCACCCTCTTAGGTGTGGAATTGGTGTCCACCTAGTGAACCCTCGTCATCTGTTCCACTCCATCCCTTTAGATGTGTGCTTCATGTCTCGACTCAAGATATGTTGCTATGTCTCATTCTGTGGGTTGAGCATCAGTTGCTCGACTTTCGAAAGATCAATTCTTCCAGGGTTTTTCCTTCTTCTCATTGTCATGTTGAATGGAGTTCTCAGAGAAAGACGTCGAGGCAAAGAGGATGATTAAATGAACGTTCTCATGAAGTGCAACCTGGATCGTGAAGATTGTGTTAGCCTGCGTCCCCCCTTCTTCTTACCCTACGCTTGAATCTCGGGACGAGATTCTTGTTCAGTGAGGGTGAGTTGTCACATCCCTAGTTCTGGTATGACCTAGACTAGCTGGTCATGTGTGCATCATGTTTAAATTTAAATAAATTTGAATTGGGGACATGTGAAAGCCTCAGAAATCATTTCTGAAAATGACCAACATAAAAATTGCTTCAAATAAGTCCAAGAAACTGTTCCTGTTATTCTATGGAAATATTGGCAAGAGGTAAAATTCAAACCAATATTTTTATGAGCTCAGAAACATTCATTTTGGCCATCTGAATTAATCCAATAATTATTTGCTTTGGATTTATATTTAATATATATTAAATATAACTCCAATAATTCTGGAAGTTGTGAGTGGCTTTGTATATATTTTAGCAAGCCATATAATAACCTACAGAAGTTATTAAAATGATTTAGTGGCTAAACTAAATCAGAACAAAGGAAAAGAAATAGAAAACATAAAAGAAAAGAATTACCTAGCGCTTACCTACAGCCCAGAGGCCCAGCACTGTGCAGCCCAGGAGCTGGTCCAGCCCACCACCACGGCCAGTCGTCTCCCACCTCGCGCCAGAAGGACGCGAGGCGTGTGTTCGCCGCACGCCGGCACACGCTCGGCCACCTCCTGCTTTCGCCGCTGCCTCGACGCGTCTGGACGATGCCACGCATCACCCCGAACCCCCTGACCCCTCTCACTCTGCCCCGTGGCCCTCCTATCCTCCGCTCTCGCTCTCTCTTCCGAAGCCGAGCGAAGCCGTCACTGCTGCTCGTCGTTACCATGGCCACCAGCATCCTCACGCCCGGCCAGCGCCCCGACAAGCTCCGCCTCGACGCCGTAGAGCCGCACGCCAAGGCACGCGACCCCGGGAGGCCAGCAACATCGTCATCGCCATCGTCTTCCACCTCGGGCTCCGGCCACCATCGTCGTCGATTCGCAGCAACCCGGCCTTCCCCGAGCCCGCTTCGACGCCTGCTGCAACCTATGTGAGCCCCTGAGTCAAACCCCCCTGTTCTCTGCTTCGTTTTCTCGCCGTAGACGCTGCCCCCTTGCTCACCGTAGCACGCCGCCGCACGAGCTCGACGCCGACGTCACTCCGGTGACCATTTGGTCAGGCGCGGGTGCCTAACGCACTCACCGCACCTCGTAGCGTCTCGCTAGTGTGTCTGTTTCCCCACTAGCTCGCTGCAGCAGCAAAACCACCAACGACCGAGGTCCGGCTGCCGCCCCGAGCTTCTTTCCGATGAGCTCCGGCCACCCCAGCTCACCCCGCCCGCTCCACCAGCCACGGTGCACTCCCAAGAACTCATAGGAGTAAACCACACATCAAACCGTGGCCGGAGCAGCGTTTCCGCAGCACTCCGCTACGTCCGGCCACGCCGGCAAGTTGATCACTTTGACCGGCAGGGGTTTAACCCCGTCTGACCATGGGTTTGACCTCTCTCTCTCACTGACATGCGGGCCCCGCCTGGCTAACTAAGTTAGGGCCTGTTCTGAAGTCCTCCCAACTCCTCAAACTCCAAAAATTAAGCTTCTCAACCTAGCTTCTCACTCCATGCAGCTATTCCCGTCCGTTCGGCAACAAAAAATCAGCTTCGCATCGCTACCTTGGGCTGACAACGGTTGTTAGCTCCATATTGGGCCGGCTGGAGATCGTCCCATGGGCTGGCAGCCCAATATGGAGGAAGGAATGAGCTACAAGCCTGATTTCACGAACAAAGACGGGAGGAGAGAGACTATACGAACCGTTTTCTTTCACTTCGGGGCGGCAAACTTTGTAAATCCAGCCAACTCCATGTTTTGAAGGATTCTTGAAGCTGCAATTTCTCACATTCTCCAACTCCTCAAAATAACACTGCGGTCTATCACGACTTCTAGAAGCTTAGCTTCGAGGAGCTAGGGTGTTCGGCTCCGCTCCGCTCGAGGAGTTTGTGGAGTGCAGAGTTTGAGGACTTCAGAACGGGCTCTTAGTTAGTGATAATCCTATTTAGGTTAGTTAGGTTAGCCGCTGACATGTGGGCCCTGGCCCCTGTTAATTAGCTAAGTGTTAAATTAACTTAATTTTAAACCCACAATCACTCACGTGTGGGCCTAGGGACTAATTAGCTTGGATTAACTGTTAGTTAGTGCTAGTTAACCCTGTGAGTTGACTGAGTCACTGACCAGTGGACCCCACTGGTTAGGTTTGACCTGGATGGTGCCTGTTGACCTGCTGATGTCAGCATGACCTAATGCTGACGTAGTATTACATTTTCTGGATTTATTAATAACCAGGAAATTCCAGAAAATAGTATAAACTTCTAAAAATCATAGAAATTCAACCATAACTCCAAATGAAATAAATTATATATGAAAAATGATTAGAAAAATCCAATCTATCCATCTATAGCATTTACATGCATGTTTAAACAAATTAACCTTGCTGTTTAGTTCAAAACATGATCATGCACTATTTGAATTCATAGTTTGAATCTGAATTTGAACCTTGAGTTCAAATCAACTCAAACCCTTCTGTTCTTAGCTGCATTAGCTCAAATCACAGCATATTGACATGTCATGATCATGCATCATATTGTGCATTGCATTGATTGTATTCTTTCTTTGTTTGCCGGTGATTGTTCCCCCTCGGTGGACGTATGTTTCGACAATGTGATCAGTGACACCGATGAAGAGCTATATCATCTTCAAAAGTGCCAGGGAAGCAAAACCCCCTTGTTCATTCCGATACAATCCCACTCTCTCGCTCATGCTCTCTTTTACTGCATTAGGACAACAATGATTCAATAGTTACATGTTGCGGTAGTTGAACCCCTTTCCTTTGCATGACCTGTCATTGCCACAGTAAATAGATGAAACCCACTAGCATGAGTAGGAGTTGTTTGAGCCCTGATGTGCCTACTCATTCATGCTTGTTTGTCATGCCTGCTATTGCTTAGAGTTGTGCCAGGTCTGATTCATCGGGGATGAATTGGAAAGTTGTGAACATGTCCTACTGTGTGTGAGCTAAGTGTGTTGAACACGATTTGGTAAAGGTATCGATGAGAGGCCATGTAGGAGTACATGGTGGGTTGTTTCATTGGAACCGTCCTTAAGCACCAAGAGCTGTATGTGTGATTTAAGAATCAGTTACTACCATGCATTGGGATCCTTAATTGACCCTCTCGGCTTCTTAACCACCCTAGTCCTCTGTCCAGGAGTTGCAACTAGTTTCTGGTGTTTATAGGATATGTGTTGGCGGCCGTGCGTAGTGCTGACCCTAGGGGTGGGCTATGATGCGGTAGATACACCGTGGCCGGGTATACCGGGTGCCCTTTCGTGTCTCGGAGCGCTGTACACATCGTTTGGGGCCGTATGTGGAAACCTCGGCCGGACTCCCTGCGGATGGAACCTGGACAGGCGATAAACCTGGACTAGAGACTTGAGTGTTCAGGTAGGCCGTGGCCGACACCCTCGTTGGGCTTCCGCTTGAAGGTTGCCGAGTACATGTCGTGTAAACAGCGGTAACTAGTGAGAGCGTGTATGAAGAAGTACACCCCTGCAGGGTTAACATCATCTATTCGAATAGCCGCATCCGCAGTAAAGGACTACTTGGTTGCCTATACAGTTCATAGACAAGTGAAAGTGGATACTCTAAAATGCGCAAGATAAGCGTGAGTGCTATGGATGGCGTTCTTATAGGGAGACGGGAGCGGATCCATAGTGGTGTATTGATTGGTGAATATGTGGACTCGTGTACGTCACCTCAAAGAGTTACTTGCAGTCGTAGTTCAGGATAGCCACCGAGTCAAAGCTGGCTTGCTGCAGTTAGACTCCACCACCCCCTTTATTGATACCGATGCATATGTAGATAGTTCTGATGTAAGTCTTGCTGGGTACATTTGTACTCACGTTTGCCTATTTTATGTTTTGCAGAGAGACGTTAGTCCTGCTAGTAGTTCCGTGTGGACTTCGACGTTTAGCTTGATACCTCAGCTACGATCTTGTGCCCTCGGTAGGATCTGGTAGATAGTCAGGCTTCTCAGCCTTTTTCATTTGTAGATGTCTGTACTCAGACATGTTAAGCTTCCGCATGTGCTTGTTGCTTGTATGCTCTATATGTTGGGGTCATGAGAACTATGTTTGTAATGCTTGGCTCCTCGGAGCCTAATGAATAAATACGTTGAGTCGTAGAGTCTTGTTGTGATGCCATGTTGTATTTACACATATCGAGCATATTGTGTGTATGATTTGAAATGCTTGGTATGTGTGGGATCCGACAACCTAGTTGTTTATCCTTGGTAGCCTCTCTTATGGGGAAATGTAGTCTTGTGCTTCCATGAGCCATAGTAGTCCGCTACAGCCCGGTTCACCGGAGTCCTGCTAGCCCAACACTACTGCTCCGGAACACTTGACTGGGCGGCATGTGATTCACTTCGTTCCTATGTCTGTCCCTTTGGGGAAATGTCACACGGTGACATCCGGAGTCCTTCCTAGCCTGCTACAGCCCGGTTCATCGGAGTCCTGTTAGCCCAGTGCTACAGCCCGGATTCGCACGCTACTGACCGACATGCTCGAGTTGATTCATGTATGCCTGTCCCCGTAAGTTAGTGCCACTTTGGGTTCACGACTAGTCATGTCAGCCCGGGTTCTTTGTCATATGGATGCTAGCGACACTATCATATACGTGAGCTAAAAGGCGCAAACGGTCCCGGGCCAGGTAAGGTGGCACCCGTGGGAATACCGTGCGTGAGGCCACAAAGTGATATGATGTGTTACATGCTAGATCAGTGTGACTTAGGATCGGGGTCCTGACAATACATTACAACATGCTCGTTTCCAAACCACACCGCGCAGATCTCCGTTATATTCATGCATGCATGGGTTTCAAACATCATGATCTCTTATTCAAATATTTGAATTGAACTTTACATTGATTATGACCTCACCTAGTCTTTTACACCCACACATTGGTCTTCTCTTTATAATTGGACCACTAACTTTCTCTCGTGCATGCATGCACACACACTACCAGTCAGCATTATCCATCGCACACCTGCAATCTTTTTCTTCAGGTCGGTCTCCCATGAAGGCACACACACACACACACACACATCCCCCTCTCCATCATATCGGGCATTCTTTATCTCTCATGTGCATGCGCAACGATCGATGTTCCTCTATGTGTGTGTGTATATAGCTAGGTGTTTCATAGTTTTCCACATAAACCGATCAATCTATATATCTAGTGAGGTCTCACCCTCTTTCCCACGTCCACATCGATCAATCTATACCTCTCTATATAGGATTACATATATAGCTAATACACCCACATTAATTATATATCCAACGCCCCCTCTCATCATCCATGCCTTCCGCTTCATCTCTCAGACGCCCGCACAATGGCGAAGACAGGGGGCAGCAAGGGCCCTGCCCCGCTAACATCACTATATATCGAGGCTAATATGAATGTGATCATTAGACAATTGCTGGTAAAAATGGTTTAAGTTGATGAATTGGCCCTCCTTGTAAAGGATTAGCAATGCTTGACCCCCTAGATCATGGGACATTTTTCAGGGCTCTGCCACTACGTGCAACAGCGCACGTTCTCGCCCCCTCTCTCTAAATATCGATCTCGCAGTTGTGCACTCCTCCATAGTCTCCCTCCACTCGGCCCCTCGCACCATCTTCTAGCCCCCCACCGGATTTTGCCACATGTACAATCTAGCAGACTCCATGGTTGAACTTAAGCATAATGCACAAATCTCAAAACAACAGTGGTTCACCTTTGTTCTAGAATCTTTTGTATCGTAACTGCCCAAACTTTTTTTGTAGTTGAATTTCCATTATTTGTTTTTACTTTATGCTTTACAATGCACAATTCCATGAATCATAAAATTAATTAAGGGCTTCTTTGATTCAAAGGATTCTCAAAGGAATTTTGGAGGATTCTAATCCTTAGGAATTTTTCCTATCTTGGTTGTTTGATTCATAGGATTAGAAACCATAGGATTTTTTTCCATATGATTGATTTGCACTAGATTTCATTGGAAACATCCCATCCACTCAAACCTCTTTGAAAGAATTCTGCATTTTTTCTATGCACAATCAAACACTCGTACAATCCTGTAGGATTCAAGACGACATTCCACTCTAATCCCATGTTCTTCCTATTCCCGCGTTTTGGAAATCCTACGAATCAAAGAGGCCCTAGGTTTTTTTTATAAAAACTATTTGATTTTGAATGAGATGAATTATAATAATTAAATGAAGGTCTACATTAGGCATATATGACTCAGAGCTTACATGCTATAGTGTGGTATTTATTCATAATTTGGTTGCAAAATCGGACGCGTGCATTGCATGTATACCTTTCTAGTACTTCGAGTATTGCAAAACACAATGGCACGCTACACAGTGTCTCTCTTCTAGTTCATGAAGCCACGTGGCACATGTGGAGGCGTTTTCATGACATCCTTGTGTGGATTGATCACAGTGACGTGCTGCTGGTTCCAAAAGAATGTACTCGTCCTCCCTGAGCCACACTGGCGGTACATGCACAAAGCGAAGATGTGCACGCACGCCACGCATGCACTCATTCCCTCGCACGCACACGCGGGTACATGGGCGGACGAAATTTTGTACCAAGATCCACCCCATGTGATAATTTGACGCATGTAAAATCCTTCACTTCATTGATGGTCAATTAATACAGCACATGCAAATTGAGTGGACGTGAGGGCGGAAGAAAGACATTACTACTTCACTGCACGCATGCGAGTAGTTAAATCATGGGTTGCTAGTAGTACTTCCATTGGGCTCCTTCGTATTTTGTGCAATTTTTGATAGTAACATAATATTTACGCATCTGAGCAGTGTAGTCTTGAAATTTATGTTCCACTAAAGTCATCGGGAGCCGTTTCGGGCCTCGAAACCAAAACCCATCAATTTATCTTTACCTTGTTTCCATCACATTCGAAAGCACTAGTGCTACAATTAAGTGCATGCCTGCTCACACCTACTAGTACGTACCAAACCTGAACGTGTTCCGATTATGCAGGTATTAGTACTAGTGCTAGTACTTAGGTTATAAAAAGGGGAACTACCTAACCGAAAATTACTCTACCTTTCCTCCTCATAAGTGCTTCTTCTTCGTCCATCCTTGCCATGTTTGGTGCGCAGAGCTCTAGGTCGAGAACTACTTGTAACAAGGGAGCGGCAACCAAGGCTGCAGAAAAAAAGAGAGGGTTCGCCGCCACGCAGAGACCTCGAAAGATCTCTCACGGGCTGGCGATGGCTCCCAGGAGCGCCCTAGCCGCAGAGGCAAACATGTTGAGCTAGCGGCGCTAGAGTCGTTATCCCTCGACGGCATGCCCGATCAGCTTAATAAGCACCTCAATAAGCAAAAGGAGTTCATCCACGACTTGGTGGAGCTGCTGAAGGAGAGCCTCCCTAACATGCCCGCTGAGCTCAATAAGCAGGGGGAGTTGACCACAAGCTTGGTGATGCTGTTGAATAAGAGTATTGCCTCGGAGAAGAAGGCGACCGGCGAAATCCTGGAACTTCAGGAGGACAAGGCGAAGCTCTGCCACGAGCTCTACCTGCTGAAGGAGAAGAATGCCGGCTGGAAGAAGATGCATGAGAGTAGTAGTTCCTCGATGAAGATGCCGCATGCCCTCATCATGGAACAGAAGGACGAGTTGGCGAAGCTCCGCATTGAGCACCCGGCTGCTGTCAAGGTACGTAATGCGGCTGTGGAACAGATGATGAAGTCTCGCGTCGAGAAATCCCGCGTCATGGACAGAATGAAGAAGATGGCGGAGGAGACGCGCAAGGAGATGGAGGTCGTGGAGGCGATGAAGAAGCAGTTACGACTCCGCGGCGAATTAGATCATTTGGGGTGATAATGTTCCTTCTTCTTTTGCTCCTGTGTTTCTTCTTTTGCTTCGGGTGTTTTGCCGCACGTGTCATGTTCTCTGCGAGGCGTGAATAGAACAATGCTAACAATGAGATGACTAGCAAATTAGATCATTTTTATCGCCATATGGCACTGGGCTGCCGTGTTTCGTGCTCCTCCGTCGTAGTACTACTCCAATGGAAAACTTGAGTATACAACACGGTTCTTTGCTCCTCCTCAGGTCGTCGGCACATTTATACGAGCAGTCAAATCACAAGGCCCCGCCTTCCAGCAGTAATGAGCCGTCAAATCACAAAGGCCCTTGCCTCTCGTGAAAAGGACCAAGCTAGACTGCCCCGCCCTCTAGCTTTTTAAAAAAATGTATACGTTTGTACAGTAGTAGTATCGATGGATTGCGCCATGGAGCAAAACTAACAAGATGAAGTTAAAGAAAGAAGGTGGTACATATAGAGAGCACTCACCGCCAAATTATGCATATACTATGTGACACTACCTACTATGAAGGTACTAGTAACATAGACTAGTAACTAGTCTATGTTACTCTCCACTATGACCAGCCAAAGTCGAGGTGCGGATACCAACAAGGGCATGGTTGTGTCTATACTTGGACAACTCACCCGACTGCATGCGCACCAGGCAGACGAAGCTCGTGTCGTGTTGGTGCCGTGTGCGGCCCGCACATTAACCGAAACCTCACGCCTCCATCTTAGCCTCCGCATTTTAAACTTCTCAATCTCAAGGCCAAGGAGCAACGTGAAACCTATGATAGAGCCAATCGGATGGTTGAGAACACTACAATTCGTAGCTACAGATGCGTGTGTGAGAGAGGACGAGTGCGTGTGTGCACCTCTTCTCAGAGTACAAGTGTATGTGGGTGGCATCGACCTAGGGAGCAGTGATGGTGCGTGCGAGAAGTCCTGAGAGATAGGTGTAAGGCGTCTGAAAAAAGACTAGTCTATAGGTCGCCACGAGGCTATTCCTGTCGAACGCCAAGCATAAGATATGTATCCGACGGTGCCAGTTTTTGCATGTACACAACAGTAGAAAAAGAACAAGTACCATGGCATATGCTACACCACGGCTGAGAAAGCGTGCCAATGTTACGCCATCCGGGAATAGTGCCGCACTTTGAAACTAGAACCGTCAATAAATTTGAGCGCGTCTCGTCATATTCCAAATTACTACTACTACTACCATGCTATATTTAATTGCAAACCTGTTCACACCAATCACAACCTAAACGGTTTCCCACTTAGGAGTGTATTAGTAGTACTCGGTTATAAATACTACTATGCTAAGATGACTGCACATTCCTCCTCAACTCCTCATCCACAAAAAACAATCAAGTCAATCAAGCCATGGCCAGCGTGAGTTCTGGGTCGAGAGATTTCCACCAGGGAGAGGTGAGCATGGAAGAGGAAGCACGAGAGATGTCCCGCCTCGCCGCGAAAGCAGCCGACATGTCCAGCCGCGCAGCAGTAGTAGCACAGAGGTCCCGCCGTGCCGCCGAAGCAGCACAGAGGTCCCGCGGCACCGTCGATATAGCAGACTGGTCCAGCCATGCCGCAGATGCATCAGAGATGTCCCGCCACGCCACCGAAGCAGCACGGAGGTCCCGCCGTGCCGCGGCGGCCTGGGAAAATTTCTCTCGGGCAGGCGAGGACTCTTATAGGTGAAGCATGCGATGGTCCATAGCCAGATGGATCAGATCTCCGGTTGGGCGAGGTTGCAGGACGAGGCTACCGGTGTCATCCGGCAACTAGGGGAGGGCAATGCTAAGCTCCGGGGGTGAGCGTGACCTTCTGAGGGCGAAGATCGCCGGAAGGGCAAAGCAGGAGGAGGAGACCGCTGCCTTGTTGCAGAGGACGGGCGTCATCATCAAGAAACTTATGGACGAGAATGCCATGCTCCTCATCAAGCACAACAGGCTGGTGGAGGAATCCATGGATGCTGCCTAGCAGCGTATTAAGGACATGAAACTGATGAAAGAGATCATCGCCCACCGCGATAACTAGTCTCCGTGACCTGCAGTGCATAAAGAAAGTAGAGATCAGCGAGCCAGATCGTTGTATGCGTCTTCCTTCTTCTTGTGCCCTTGTGTATTTCAGGCGTAGCTGCATGTGGATTTTTTAATCATCTTCCTAATTGTGTAAGACAATTATTATCCACTCTCGTTGTCCTTATATATATTCATCAGTCTTGCTATAAGTCGCAGTAGATGCTATATAGGTCCGTCGGATCTTACATCAAGATCCGTGCAAAATTTTCTTTCAAGATTTTCTTTTTCCTCTCTTAAATCTCAGTCGAGTGAGACATTGCCACGCCATTAAACAGAGGCTCGGGCGCTATTAATGGAGACCTTGGGAGAGAGGTGGATGGCAGATGGAGATCAAAGGGCTCTCCTCCCGATAAGCACGCGCAGGGGTCTGATCGCACGCCTCCGGTACTCAAATAGCTACCCTGCACGGTGCCTCCTAGCTAATAAAAAAAGGGGACACGTGGCGACACGTAAATGGTAAATAGAACACCCATGGTTTCAATAATACTTGTGTTTCCGATTGTAACGTGACAACACTTGTTCCAAAATGACTTTGTTGATTGTTAATGTGTGGGCCTTCGCAAATCGGACAGCAAAATTACCACAGCATGTTGGGTGCCATGTCATGACACCAAGCCAAGTTTCAGGATTTTCATGCGTGTTTCGGATTTACAGGAATTAAAAAACCAAGTTTCTCAATGTTTCCAGCCGAGCCATCACACCCAGATGTTTAAATTTCATTCCCATTTCTGGCATGGGACCTAGACATTTACCTGAGGACACACATGTGATTTTTCAACCAGCTTTGGTGCACTGAAGCATGTGCTTGTATTTAAAATTTGAATTATGCACACAAAGGTGACATGTTCCCTCTCAGAACCACGAGCCTTCTTGAGAGAAGCTCCAGTTTGCAAGAAACTTATAGCAAAACATGCCCTTTTCAACCTAGTTTTTTTCATAAACCTGATGAACAATTAACCCTCGTGCTTTTGTATAGTTTGTAAGCTGGAATTAGTTGTTTCTGCCCTGTTCAACTCGGCTGTGACTGTCATATTTTCTTTGAAGCAAGGCAAATGGCTTGCCAGTCATTTAATTTAGAGTGAAATATTGTAACAACTAACAAATCCCAACCAAGGGAATAACATCACTTTCGCTAGCTGCTTGAGCTTGTTGTAAATTTTCATAAAGGCTGCATGACCGTGGCAGATTTGGATTCTAACATTTGGGACCCGCGGGAAATAGCCTATCCAATGTGGTGTTGACTTACCAGCCAGTCAACAAACGATTCTGCCTACCAGCCGTTGGATTGACATCCAACATCTGTCGTGTATCTTCTATCTCTTGTCTTCTTCTTCCTCCAGCCACCCAAACCAAACCACCCCGTCGGCTCCGCCTGCACCCGCCTCCCATGGCTGGTTGCGCCTCCGACGCCCTACCGTACGTATCCTCCAATGTTGGCCAGTCCCTCCCTCTATTCCCCCACACGTCCTGTTATTCTCCGGTGACATCAGCCCCAACATGCACCCGCACCCGAACCAGTCAACCCTCATACTCCCCTCCGCTAGCGACTGGACCGACACATCTTCCATGACTCCTGTTCATTCCGTCCGTGGCCTCGCCGTCGTCCTCCGCCTTGCGGCCTTGGTTCGCTCGCCGTGCGCGGTGCGCCGCCCTCTTGCGTTGTCAACATCGTCAACAACCGAGAGGAACAAGGAGATGACTGTACGTGGAGAGGATGACCGTAGGGACCCACCAGCGTCATGGTAGTATGCAAGCAAGTGCCTCTATATTACAAGCCCAAAAATATGGTTCCTCCTAATGGTTGGACATCTGGGGCTCACGCCATTGTCAACATAGTCAATAAATGAGAAGACTACACTACGAGCGGCTGACACCAGGTACCCAGCAGGTCACGCAGTTTTTTTAGGAACAAGCAATTGTTATTTATAGTAGTTTTAGGGACGGATCAGGGTAACAATGGGGCTGTGCGGGGGCTGTGGTCCGTCTAGCCAGGGTTTTATTTATGTTTACCACATCATGAGCCCAGTTGTGTTTTTTCTTGCTGAAAATAGCTAGCCTAGTTCTATTTTTTTAAAGAAAATACCCAAACGAGGCCTACTTAGTTTATCAGCCCTGCTGGGCTGCAAATCTTTCAAGACGAGGAGAGTTTCATTCGGTTTGCCCAGAAATGGGCTGTACATTTTTAAAACACATCAAACTGGGAATTACTTTCAATTTTTTTCATTACAAGATTTTAAATTCCATTGATTTTTATGCGTGGACAATTATTGGATTTTATATTTATATAAATCATTTTTCAAAATAGTTTGAATGTGAATCGATATTTCGGGATTAAAAACAGTTGACCGCACCAAAATATGCAAAATTTTGTATACTTTTTAACCGTGGCCACAATATGGGGTGTAATGCTAACAAAAAGAAGATGTGCTCTAAAAAATTCTTAAGAATTAGCAAATGGGTTGTACATTATTAGAAATAATGCACACAAGAGCAGTGACGGTTGGATGTCCATCCAACGGCTACCGTGCTTCTTCAATCTCTGCTCTTCCTGCTCCAGCCGCTCAAACAAGCGCCGGCGGGACTGCCTGCTCCCTCCTCCCACGGCCGGCTATGCTGCCGCGCAGGCCTCACGGCCCCACCAGACTCCCATCGCTAGCCTAGCCATCCTTCTTCTCACCCACACCTGCTGTTATTCTCTGGGGACAGCAGATGAACCAGTAAACCCTCGTACTCCTCCGCATGGGAAACTACTGTCGAGTCTTCCATGGCTCTGTGTCGTTCCCTTCCAAGGCCTCGCCGTCGTCCACCGCCCTGGTGCTCTCGGCACGGCCTGGTCAATGTGGTCAATGAACGATATCCATCGGAAGTCGACTGTACATGGAGAGGCTGACAGCTGGGTTCACGGCCTCACACAAGGAAATGCCTCCTTATTACGTGCAAAATAATGATTCCTCCACCTGACAGCTAGGACCCACGGGAAGGGCTTCTGTATTTCGCGAAAAAAAGTTCCCCCCGCTGACAGGTCGGACCCACTAGCTATATCTTTGCACGCAAGGAGGTGCCTCCTTATTACGCACAAAAAATGAATACCCCCTGCTAGCTGGGACCCACCATAGTGGGTGGCTGACTTGTGGGCCTACTAAGGGCTTTGTCAACTTAATCAATATGAACGATTCTAGCTCCAGTGACCGTACGATGTCCATCCGACGGGCCATAGTGCTTCTTCAACCTTTGGTCTTCTTGCTCCAGCCGCCCAAAGCAGCACCGGTCGTGCCGCCTGCTCCTGCCTCCCGTGGCCGGCTGTGCTGCCACGGAGGCCTCACTGCCCCCATACAACTCCCACCGCTAGCCAGGCCATCCCTCCACTCACCCGCACCCCCTGTTATTCTGCGGCGACGGCAGCCTCACACTGCAGCCGAACCAGTGAACCCTCGAACTCCTCTCTGCGTGGGCATCCACTACCGCGTCTTCCCCAGCTCCACGCCATCCCCTTCCTAGGCCTCGCCGTCGTCCACTGTCTTGGTGCTCTCGGTGCGGCGTGGTCAATGTGGTCAACGACCGACTTCCATCGGAAGAATACTGTACATGGAGAGGCTGACAGCTGGGTCCACAGCCGGAGCTGGGTCCATGACCACAGCCCAGTTTTTTTGTGATTTGCCAAGTAAGTCACTTTGTCAGGCCCATTGGGCTGCAAATCTTTACAAACGAGGAGAGCTTCATCCGGCTGGCCGGGAAAATGGCCTATCAATAATGAGAAATGGGTTGTACATTTTTAAAACACATCAAACCGACATTTAGTTTCAAATTTCTTTTTTTCATTTTGATATTTTAAATTGCATTGATTTTTATGGGTGGACAATTTGTTGGATTTTATATTGATATACATTTATTTTTAAAATCAGTTTGAATGTAACTCGAAATTTCTGGATTAAAAACAGTTCGGACCGCACCGAAATATGCAAAATTTCGTATAATTTTTTAACCATGGCCACAATATGGGCTGTAATGCTAACAAAAAGAATATGGGCTCCAAAAAACCTTAAGAATTAGCAAATGGGCTGTAAATTATTAGAAATAATGGCAGATGGGTTGTATGTTGTTTTCCATGGATTTGAGGCTTTCCGAAAAAAAGGTTGACGCATAAGCAGTGACTGTTGGATGTCCATCCAACGGCCGTCCTGCTTCTTCAATCTCTGCTCTTCTTGCTCCAGCTGCTCAAACAAGCGCCGACGGGACTGCCTGCTCCCTCCTCCCCATGGCCGGCTGTGCTGCCGCGCAGGCCTCACCGCCCCACCGTACTCCCATCGCTGGCCTAGCCATCCCTCCACTCACCCACACCTGCTGTTATTCTCTGGCAACGACAGACGAACCAGTAAACCCTCATACAGTCATACTCCTCTCTGCGTGGGAAACAACTGTCGAGTCTTCCCTGGCTCTGTGTCGTTCCCTTCCTTGGCCTCACTATCGTACACCAGCCTGGTGCTCTCGGCGCGGCCTAGTTAACATGGTCAACGACCGACATGCATCTGAAGTGGACTATACGTGAAGAGGCTGACAGCTGGGTCCATGATCGCACGCAAGGAAATGCCTCCTTATTATGTGCAAAATGATGATTCCTCCACGTGACATCTGGGACCCACCGAAAGGCCTCTGTATTTCGCGAAAAAATGTTACCGCCACTGACAGCTCGAACCCACCAGCTATATCTTCGCACGCAAGGAAGTGCCTCCTTATTACGCACAAAAAAATGAATACTCCCCGTGCTAGCTGGGACCCAGTATAGTGGCAGGCTTACTTGTGGGCCTACTAAGTTGACGGGGACAGAGGGCTTTGTCAACTTAGTCAATATGCACGATTATAGCTCCAGTGACCGTACCATGTCCATCCAACGGCCGTAGTGTTTGTTCAACCTCTGGTCTTCTTGCTCCAGCCGCCCAAACCAGCGCCGATTGTGCCTCATGCTCCTGCCTCCCGTGGTCGGCTGCGATGTGGCGGAGGCCTCGCCACCCCCTACTACTCCCACCGCTGGCCAGGCCATCCCTCTACTCACCCGCACCCCCTGTTATTCTGCGGCGACGACAGCCTCACACTGCAGCGAACTAGTGAACCCTCATACTCCTCTACACGTGGGCATCCACCGCCGCATGTTCCCCGGCTCCGCGTTGTCCCCTTCCTAGGCCTCGCCGTCATCCACCGCCCTGGTGCTCTCGGCGCGGCGTGGTCAACGTGGTCAAGGAACGGCTTCCATCGGACGTGGACTGTATGTGGCGAGGCTGACAGCTGGGTCTATGGCCGCAACAAGGAAGTGCCTGCTTACTACGCACAAAATAATTATTCCTCCACCTGACAGCGGGGACCCACCAGACAGGCTATCATATTTTGCACAAAAAAACATTTCCCCTTGACTTCTGGGACCCACCAACTACATCTTCGCACGCAAGGAAGTGCATCCGGGCAAAAAAAACGATTCGCCCCCCTGACTGCTGGGACCCACCAGCTACATCTTCACACGCAAGGAAGTGCCTGACAGTCGGGACCCACTTGGTCGAAGCGTATGTAGCGTTGTCATTCTGGTCGCGAATGTGTACGTACATACTGGTCGATGTAGATGCGCGCATGTAGCATGTACACATACGTACATCGGCCAGTTTGCAAGAAAGAAAATACGGCCACATACGTACATACGGGTGTGGTCTCGAACGCCTACTCGCGCATACGTATGGCCAGGGCTCGTGTACATGGCTGGGTCATAATGGAGAAACTACGTCGTCGTTGTGTTCATGGGGAGCCAACCGGCTGGGTCGAAACGGAATGCGTCGTCGTGTTCCTCGGGAGGGCTTGGACGGAACAGCCGATGGAAACTAGGCCTGGCGTAACGTAGAACGGAGGAAACGACCTTGTGTTCGACCGTCCATGTTCGAAACGGGATCCTGTTCATCGGGAGGGGTCTGGCGTACCGCAAAATGGAGGAAACGAACCTCCTACGGTCGAAACGGGGTCCTGTTGATCGGGAGGGGTGTGGCGTGCCGCAAAACGGAGGAAACGGACTTGTGTTGGAGCGCTACGGTCGAAACGGGGGTCCTGTTCATCGGTGGGGTATGGCATACCGCAAAACGGGACTCCAGGGACACTGTTCATCTCCACCGTCGCAATATGGGCTACTGTTCATCCACCGTCGACCTCCTCCAGCCTCCACCTGCGACTGTTCATCCATGGGCTCCTGTTCATCCAACCTCCACCGCGCGCTACTCCACCGGCTATTGTTCAACCAGCCCTCTCCACGGGCTCCTGTTCAACCACCCCTCCACAGGCTATTGTTCATCCAGCCCTCCACTAGGTCGTCCTGTTCATCCAGCCCTCCACGGGGTCCTGTTCATCCAGCCCCAACCGGCTCGATCGATCGGGGTCCTGTTCATCCAGAGGCAACACCACGGAGTCCTGTTCATCCACCCCCACCTAGAACTGTTCATCCAAATGCCCCAGCAATGCTCACTGTTCATCCAGAGGTAGCATCGATCGGCTTCAGTTAGCAGCAGTAGCGAAGGAATCGCTCGATCGGGTTCAGTTAATAGCCATCGATCGATCGCTCGGGTTCAGTAACGCGTAGCCTGCAGTGCAATCGCTCGGGTTCAGTAGGCGAATGCCTCGCTCGGGTTCAGTTAGAGCCCAATGCCTTGCACCCACGCGCGTGTGTGTATGAGAGAAACGCGCAAACCTCCATGCATCGCTCGACCCCGACCACCCACCGTAACTGGGAACACCCCGATATTTTCCTCGCCCTCGCTTCTACCATGTTTTTTTCCGTCATGGACGGCCCAAAGAATGTCATGCAGCTGCGTCTCCGGCCCTCCGAGGACGAAAAGACCATTTTCTGCCATGATTTTTTGCCGTAGAAGTAGGAGCCCACCACATCTATGATGATATCGGGTTTTGTCACAATTATCGTCACAGAAGTGTCATAAGTATATTTTTTTTTCATTTGGCCCAAAATGTCATGGATGTGTCTTTTTTTGTAGTGATGCCAACTCACAAATAGATCAATGGTAAACTAGCATATGCAAAGCCCAGCGATGCTCTGGTGTTCATTGGTCCCAAGCGATCGTAAGCAACTCCCCTCTTTGATGGTCCAACAGCCTTAAGCACTGGAGAAGAAGCGCACCCTGAGCCTCTGAACATAGGATTTTCCATTGCCTGATCGTTGCGCCCAACAGATCCGTAGCATAGCGTATACTTCGCCATCTTCGCCCCTGGAAAACAAAGTCATTTCACAAATGCCATAAGCTCCAAAAGGCAGCAATAGTAGTTATGTTCAAAGCTTCACAATGTTTCCTTCTCTTCCAGAAGGAAGAGAGCAGAGCAAAAGAATCAGGTGTAGTAATGTTAAAGCTTTCAGCCACCAGCTCCCAAACTTGTCTAGCAACAATACAGTCAAAAAAGAGATGTGGAGTTGTCTCTGGTTCATCACAAAAGACACAGGTCTTGTCCTCTACATGTCTGCCCTTGGCCAGGTTATCTTTGGTCAAGCTCTTATTATAATATATCAACCACAGAAAACATGGATATCGAGAGGGATTTTAATTTTCCAGATATCATCTCTAATATCAGCAGGTATCCCCCCAAAGTTGATTAATTTGTAAAAAGACTTGACAAAATATTTGCTGGAAGAATTCAGCATCCACATAGGTTGGTTTGGAGAGTTAGACATCACAACCTTCTTAACTATATTAATGAGATCATCCCATCTAATC
Source organism: Triticum aestivum (assembly GCF_018294505.1). Classification (NCBI taxonomy): domain Eukaryota; kingdom Viridiplantae; phylum Streptophyta; class Magnoliopsida; order Poales; family Poaceae; genus Triticum; species Triticum aestivum. Next base: position 140,606,687 of record NC_057812.1, read on the forward strand.
ATAGCCCCCTCGTCTACACATCTCCTAAAAGTGAGTTGGATTTCACCTCCCACCCAGACCCGTGCAAGAGTGGCCTCTTGCTGTTGACATATATCAAATAGGTCCCAAAATGTAGTTTTTAGAGAACAGTCCCCAATCCATATATCATGACAGAAGGCAATACTTTTGCCATCTCCAGGGACCCACTTATAAAAGTTTTTAGCTGCTGCAAGTGCCCAGGATAAGCTTATCATGAAAGGGGACCCCAAGGTTGCCCTAGCACTAAAGAAATTGGGGCTGTTAATATTATATTTGTAGGCCAAAATCTTTTTCCAATTACTATCTCTATCATCATAAAATCTTTTCCCCCAAGAAGCCAAAAGGGCCATATTAAAATCTCTAAGGTTGGGAACCCCCATACCACCAAATTCCTTCTTCCTGGAGATCAGCCCCCAGTTAGCAAGATGATATTTATGGTTTTCACCCACATTACCCCAGAAAAAGTGAGACATTTGAGATGTAATCATATCAATAGCCCATTTGGGAAATTTAACAATAGACATCAAGTAGGCAGGAATACTGGAAGTACAAGTAGTAAGAAGGATCAATTTGCCCCTGTAGGAGAGAAATATCCCAAGCCAACCAGTTATATTCTTAATAGTCCTGTCTATAATGGGTTGAAGATCTTCCCTTCTAAGCTTTTTAAAATGCAAAGGAACTCCTAGGTATTTAAAGGGGAAATCCCCAAGTTGACAATAGAAAACTTGAGCAAAATCTTTAGACAGTTGATCAGAGACATAATAGTATGCAAATCACTCTTGTGAAAATTAATCAAACTAGAAAGTTTCTCAAAGCAAGTTAGAATCCATTTCAAATTTTTGGCACATTATAAAGAATTGTCAAGGAAGAGAACAATATCATCAGCATATTGCAGGCTGACCCCCCTAGAAATGGCATGGGTTAAAAGCCCACAAATCAAGTTTCTATTGTCAGCTTTATGGAGCATCTTAGAAAAGATATCAGCCACCAAGTTGAACAACAAGGGTGAATGAGGATCACCTTGCTTCAAGCCTTTACCCCCAGCAAAATGGAGGCCATTGGTGTCATTAATTCTGACTTGGAATGTCCCTTGGTGAATAGTAGACAAAACCCAACCTACCCATTTATTGCCAAAGCCTCTAGAAAGAAGCATTTCCTTTAGAAAATCCTAACTCACTCTATCATTGGCTTTCTCATAATCAAGTTTAAGAATCAAACCACTAGATACAGACCTGTGTATCTCACGAATAACCTCATGGGCCATAACCACACTTCCTAAAATAAATCTGCCTTTAATAAAGGCAGTTTGATTGGGAGAAATAAGCTTGTCACACAAAGGGGAAACCCTAGTGGTCATAGCTTTAGAGAAAATCTTGACAACACAATTACTAAGACTGATAGGCCTAAAATTCTTCATGTCTCTATCCAGAGGCACTTTAGGTATGAGGGTAATAATGGCATAGTTCAGTTTATATATATCTAAAGCACCATTCTCAAAATCTCTAACCATCCACATAAAATCCTTTTTGACCAGCTCCCAGAAGGTTCGGTAAAATAAAAAGGAAAGGCCATCAGGGCCAGGAGCACCACTAGCATAAGAGCTCATGATAGCTTGTTTAATTTCCTCTTCAGGAAAAGGTCTCTCTAGAAGTTCTCTCTCCTCATCACTAACCATTTCATCAATGGACCAAAAATCAGCATCCAAATGGATGTCAGGTTTAGGTTCAAAAGCAAACAAATATTTATAAAAGGAAGTAGCCACCTCAAGCATATCATTGGTAGAAGTAACCACACCATTTGGGACATTCAACTCAGTAAGATGATTCTTCCTATGCCTATGATTAGCAAGGGCCTGGAAGTAAGCATTGTTCCTATCTCCCTCTAAAATTTTCCTGTCCCTAGATCTCTGCCATAAGGCAGTTTCCTCTTTTTTTTTGAAATCTCATCAAGTTCCTTCTTAATATCCTTCATCCTATCAAAATCAGTAACAGAGAGTTGCCGAGATTCAGACATGACATCAAGAGTATCAGACTCCATAAGGAGTGCCTTCTTCTTCTTCTTTTTCAAAGCTGCTCCTCTGTTAATACTCCTCCTATTTGTTTTCTTCCTAAGAACCCTAGTCTTAGCCATCCAGTTATCAGCTGAAGAGTTAGATGAGGACACAGAATTCCAAGCTTCTATGACCATTTGATGGAACCTAGGCTGAGAGAGCCACCATTTTTTCAAATCTAAACGGTTTAGGATTAGTTGGGGCTCTAGCTCCAGTGTTAAGGACTAAAGGGGTGTGATCACTCCCCACTCTGGTGAGTGCTGACAAAGTTGAGAAAGGGAAATGGGCATCCCAGTCCACAGAAGTGAACACTCTATCAAGAACAACAAAAATAGGGAACTCTGGTTGTTAGACCAGGTAAAAACTCTATTAGAGATAGAAATGTCCATCAGGGCCCATCTGTTGATCCAGTCATTGCAAAGAAATGCAGTTTCTTGGTTAATCTGGCCACTACTCTTTTCAGCTTCATTCCTAACCAAGTTAAAGTCCCCACAAATCATGGTAGGATAAGATGCATTTGTCAAAGTATCATGCAGTTCAGCAACAAAATCCATTTTAAATTCAAGATATGCAGAACTATAAACCAGCACCATTTGCCAAACAAAACCATCATTCTTATTTTTGATAGTAGCAACAATAGAAAATCTTTGGTTAATAAAACCAACAACCTCAAAGATATTTTTCTTAAACCCCAAGAGGATCCCTCCAGCAGTATTACCAGCAGGCAGGAATTGCCAAACAAAATTATCAAATCTATCAATAGCTTTGAGGAAACCCTCAGAAATGATTTCTCTCTTAGTCTCTTGAAAACCAATAAAATCAGGATTAGTTTTAGCAATAGTATCACACATGCACTGAATTTTTCCAGGTTATCCAAGACCCCTAATATTCCAAATAAGACCTATCATGGATTAAGCAATTTTAAAAGGACGAGATAAGCCACAAGGCTTGTCCTTAGTTAGGACAATGCGTGTTTTCCTAACAGCAACAACATTGCCAACTAGCTCAAAGGAGAAGTCAGTCACAGGTGTACTAACTATTTCATTGATTTCAATATCTAGGTTATCAGGCAGAACTATTTCAGGATTATTGCTGGCAAAAACCAGACATCTCTCTTTCTCCTCAGCTACCATCTCATCAATGGTGTAATTCTTTTGAGATTCATCTGCTCCAATTGTTAAATTCATTTGTCCCATTTGATCAACAAGAATAGATTTATCAATAGTAGAAAAAGATTTACCTTTAAATGTTTTTGGGATCTCCAGATTTTTCTTCCCCTTATATGCAACAGCTTTCTCCATGATGCTGGCATTTCCATGCCCTCTGGTAGCAGGCTTTTGAGTTAGCACAGGTCCCCATTTAGATTTGTTCTCAGGAATGGTTCCATCTTTCTGGGCTTGGGTGAGTGATTCTAGTAAGGATCTCTTCAAGGTCTCACTTTGTAAGATATGGATGGCCTGAGGGGAGAGAACCCCCCAACTACTCTTCTTTAGGTTCCTCATTTTCAGAGTCAGACAAGTCCATAGACCTAAGCAGGCCCTCACAGTAATCCATACTACCAGATCTCTCCACATATATAATCATATTGTCATTCTTTCCAGAAGGAGCATTTTTTTTGAATCAGACTCTCTCCAATCACTATATCACCCTCTCCCTCATTTCCATCATCATTTTTGCATTGTTCTAGGAGATTGTCTTTCTGTTCAATCCTAACCTCAAATCCATCAGAAGATGGGGCATCATGATCAACCTCAACTATTGCACATCCCATGATAAAATTCTCCTGATCAGAATCAGGGTACAGCTCCATAGGTGAAATCACCAAACTCTGAGCCACATGCTTGCTGGTAGACCCATGTTTGGCTGAGAAGTTGGCTTTATCTAGCTCATCGATAGCCAGACCACCATCTCCTGATCCATCAGATGTATGTTCTCCATGAGTCCCTCTGCCTTCTTCTACTTGACTTTCCTCTGCTCTTTCTTCTTCCTCATCACCATCCTCATCATCACATCCACATCAATGATAGAGTCTACTCCACCCACATGTTCAAAGCCCTCAACAGTAAAACCTAGCAGGAAGAGTTTCTTCTTCATCTCAATCAGCCTCTCAAAAGGTATCTTAGTGGGATCTCTATAGGCAATTTTTATCCTAACATTCTCAAAGAAAGTCCTGAACATGCCATTCCAATCTACATCAGTAAGCACCCAAAGAGTGAAGCAATTTGAGCAAATACTTTCCATGTACACCATTTTGGAGGAATGCCTTCAATCAGAACCCGGCTTCAATCAATTCCCCAAAAGGTTCACAACCTCCCTTCCATTCAGTCAAAGTGACATTCACATCCCGAGGAAGAGAAAACCCAGGTAGCTCAATGAGGTACTCTACTTTCTTCCAAGGGGGAAATCTGACCAAGGTCTTGCTGGATAGCCCTCTAATCTGCCATGGCCATTGCCTAGTCTTGCGAAAAGTTACAGTCAGAAATTCCATCAGCTTAGTGCAGTCTACCTCTCCTTTTAAAATGTTCACCACAACACAGTTCTGGAAGTTTAGCCATTTGACTCATTGGCTACAGGAACATCAACATGGTAGAAACCAAGCCCTCGACCTCCAGTGCCAAAGAAAGCAGCAGTAGGTTGCACCTTGGACCACGCTGCATAGTTGTTGATGTTGTGATTTTACTGGCAGATAAAACATGCTTTCGGCTTCATGCAATTTCCAACATAATGATCAAGGCCCCCACAATTGAAGCAGATCATTTCTTTATACCTAGGATCAAGGACTTGTTCCACTTCAACTTCGCCAGATTGAGAAAACTATACCTAGGCCGAGCCCGCAGTTGAGCCCGTGGATCTGGTTGGTTTGGGGGCAGGGGCTTGCTCCTTCACGGGCGGAGCAGATGGCTGCTTGCGCCCAGCGAACGAGGTGGTCTTCTGCCCCGCCACCTTGGATTGGCCAGTAGCAATATTTCCTCCCCCCTCTTGCCTGGCGATCGGCCATCTCCGACCCACGCTTCACTACCTCCGCAAAGGAAAGCGAGCCGGGGCGAATTCCCTCTCTCGAGACTTTGATGTTTTTCGGTGGTAGATCAAATGGCCGAATTGAAGCAGGGAAACAATCAGCAGCCACGAAAGAATTGCTCTCAACTAGGTCTTTCCGAATCCAGCAGACGAATCTGGATTTGGGGTTGGTCTGAGGCGGCCGGCAGTGAGTTTTATGATTGTGGCAGCGCGAGGGGGGGAAGGATAAGCTAGAGCTGGCCAAAATGCTCCTCCACACTTTCTAGGGTTTCCACTTTACGTCAATGACTCACTCTACCCGCTTTCTCACCCAGGACACGTACTTTGAAGGTGGGACCACTCAGCGCTGGGTTTGAAGGGGAGGAATAGAAAAATGCCGTCGTCCCCAAAATGACATGCATGCCTAGGTTTCGATCGAGCCCCTCACCGGCGCCCAACTCTGATGAGGTTTCACCAGCTATAGAAACAACAACACGCTCCTCAACATGCACAGATTTGTGAGGGAGAACCCGCAATTTCACTACCAATTCCTCACCCTGAGTATAAACACTCGAATCAATTTGGTTTGCAATCCTTCTCTGGCGTAATCGTAAATCCCGCAACCGAGCTTTTAATGATAAATATGCATGAATGTAGTGCATACTTATCTCACCAGGCCAAGGAGGGGGTTCGATAGGTCTTCGCTCAGCTCGAATCAGTCAGGGCAGTCGATCTACTCACGACATTGGGGCCAAACGATCCCCGGCGAAAGGAACTCTGGAGGGATGTTGGTGATGCCCTCCCACGAATGCGGTCGGATGTTGAGCCTGGATGGGTTCGCCGTCCTGAAGTTCTCCCACTGTGCAGCTTGACGCGGATCCGTCGACTCGGCCTCCTGGATCGCCTAGAAGAGGAGCTCTAGATCCTCGCAGCCGTCGTGTCCGATGAAGCGCGCGTGCTCGACGAAGTTTGCGTGGCGAAGGATGTGGAGATGGATATCCCCCACTCATCCCTGTCGGGTAAGCGTTCCAGCACCACCCGACGCATCTTGCGGCGAGCCTCCGGCGAGTTCGGATCAATCTCGGGCAGCCACACTGCTGCAGGAGGTGGGAGTGCCCACGGTTCCGCTACCCCCACCACCGGCGCAAGCCGGCGAACCTGAACGCCGCGGCGACACGCTCCAGCCATGTGAGATCTCCGATGGGGATTTGGGGCGGGGAGAGCTCGATGAGGTGCGGGGGTGGGTGGGAGGTTGGGGATTAGCTCGCTTTAATGGAGCCTCGTATGCTTCGCCCGAGGGAGAGGGGAGGGGAGGGGAGGGAGAGGGAGCCATCCCCCTCATGTTGTCGGCTATACCTCGAAACCCAGGAAGAAAATTTTCTAGCGATGGAAACAAAATGAATCGTTCAATTCCTAGCCCTTAATTACTACCACACAGTACATGCTTCCTACGAACTAATCACCGCACAAGTCTTTGTATATATACTAGGAAAAATGCCCGTGCGTTGCAACGGGAGAAAAAATATTAAATTCTAAATAAATTCATATTGGTGGTCCACGACCATATCTATGTGGCAGAGAAATCCGAGAATTCTCAAGCATGAACATTCAATGGTCTGTCTTCGGGATCTTCTCAGGCAACCTCATAAATTTGAAGCATTTTCTCGTTTAGTATGAGGTCAAACAAAAAAGTTAGTTCACACGCATATTGTTTATCCCAATTTCCCGCAAATATGTCCTTTCATACTCTACATACTGCTAAAAGCTAACTACAGAACGAACATACTCATTCTCCAGAACTAAACTCAACCAAATTATGGTACAAAACTACAGAACATACTCATTCTCCAGAACTAAACTCAACAAAATTACGGTACAAAACAACCAAATTACGATACAAAAAAGTTGTACATGTTTGTATTGAATGGAACATCCTTGTGATTTTCCCATGTTTCTGTTAGTCTTTATGTAGAACTTTCGCCTTGTGTATCACCGCCACATGACTGCCCTACACTCTTGCTGTCCATCACTTTATTTCACTCCAGTTTACTCTGTTGTCACATGGCTGCCCTGTATAGCTCAAGTAACCTAGAATCCACCATGTGAATTTGGGAGCTAGAACAACGCGCTCTATAGCTTCACTGCAACACCTCGTCATGCTCCGTGATGGTGCCGCTGCTGCATGCCATTTCAAATGAGTAGCCTCTCATTGTTTTATATAGCCATAACCTATTTTTCTTATCCATGAAAGCTAAAATATGATACAGTATAGTTTATTTTTATTAGCTTTCATGACACCATGTCTTTCCAAATATGAACATTGGTAGAGAAAATTACTTTATGATCTCCGCCAAACATTACAACAAACACGTGGTATACAACTGAAATCAAAATATGTACCTTAGCAGCAAAAGGCCATGGTTCTGAATCTATGGCTGGCAGAGAATATGGTTTTCATCAGAATCTACAATGGTGATATATTTTCAGAAATATAAACACTGTAATTGCCAACCTATATTAACAAGTTGACTATTACAGATTCACTTTATGCTTGCAAAGAGCCTTTCAAATAATCTTTATCAGTTTGTCTAGCTCTATCAAAGCACAGTCCAACTTCCCTCTTGAGATCTGTATAAATGATCCATTAGCTAGCAAACAACTTGTATATTGCTGGGCATATTTTTAGAATCAAACTTTTTAGTAAAAGCACCTGCCTATCAAAATCCTTGGGTCTTCCTCAGTTTCATAGTCTATAGTTCATTAACTGAAAGTGAAGATAGATGCTGGGCCGGGACCAACTGAAACATGGATCAGAAAGCAAGTGGAATGAAACATCAATCTATCCTAAGCCGTTTGAGGTGATGGAGTTCTGAGCCGCGGCTCACTGAAGGTTGATGATATCATTGGACATTTAGTTGTCTGAAGCAAAGAATCTTCTTTCAACCCTTTGTGATAAGGCAGAATCAATGTGACCACATGAACAAGAGATAGAAGATGAGAAACTTACAATCAGGATTTGGGCTGTGTCAGTCAGGCTTGTGCTGCGCATTGGTAGGCGGTGACGCCAAAGCTGGGGCAGGGGAGTCTGCGCCTCCACTCTGTCACATGATATGCATCGCTACGTCACCAAACGATCTCCGGCCACACTCATTCCTTCACCAGTGTCGTTGGCAGGCCACTGATGACAACTAACTGTGGTAAGAGGTGCAGACCCAATCCTCCGCCTCCAACACAAAATCGATCCATCACAAATGATACGAAAATAAGCAGCATAATTTTTCTGACACTTGAATTAAAAAACTACTAAAACCAAATTCATGTTGCTATTTGAACGCACAAATACACTGTATCAACTAATGCATTGTGCATGGAAAACGGGGAATTACCTCTTGTTACAACCAGAAGCTTCAGGATTTACTTTGCCTGTTAATTCCACCGACTACATTGGTGTAGCTCTCTTCCTTGCCGTGTCTATTCCTCTGCTGCCGCACGAGAATAAACAACAGTAATCGATTTAGCCAATGTGAAGTCATCCTTTTACTTGCATCTTAAATCGGAAGTGAAAAAGAAACTCAACTATGCACATTAGCAGAAATCATACTGCCATGGGAAACAACACCAAATAAAGCATCTTCAGTTCATATATGTAAGAAAAATATATGCTAGCAAGCAATAGTGGTGCTCCCGAAACTGTAATCGTCGAGTCCCTACATAACCAGCGACCATTGTTTCGTCGCTTTGCTCGCACATCAGACATACACGCCTTTGCCCAAACATCAGGGAAAGGTTTGGGCGCTGTCATCCTTGAATCAAGGGTCAACCAAAAATAACAAATCAATCTCCATGTCCAACATAATTTGCAAAATCAAGTGAGTATTTCCTCTCTCGATCTCCTCGCTATGCTCAACTACGGGAGCCGGCAGAGCCAGACAGGGGAACTTGTGTGCGCAAGCGTCAACTCCATAGCACGTCATGAGCCGGCGAGCAGCGCCCCGAGGAAGTGAAGATGGATGTACCAGGGAGAGGCGGCGGTATCCTTGTGCATAGCAGCACGAGGCAGTGGCGGAGATCCGGGGGGGGGGGGGCACAGAGGTGGCGAGGTCAGTCCTCGGCGGGTTCGCACGCAATTTGGGTGTCCACCGGATGGCAGCGTGCTCCAAGGAGCCGGCGGGCGAGGCTCCGTCAAGGATATTGACCGGCGTAGGGGGACTACAATGACGACCGGGGATGGGAGAGGGTGGCAAGGGTTGTCAGGATCGGAGGGATGGGGCGCGACGGCAGCTGGAACCCTATCGTCGGGGCGCCTCACGTTCTCGTAGGGGGAGACCGGGAGAGAGGGGGCCTGTAGAATCGTTTTTATTTCCCTAGATCCCAGCGAAGGATTGATCAATCAGCCCCAATTCTCTTACATGAATTTTGTTTTGGATCCGAGAGACCCACTTGAATCGGTGGAGATCCTTGATAGAGGGCGGGATGGGTAGGGCAGATCTGACGGCAGCGAGGTAGGACGGAGGAGGCTGGGCAGCCGCATACATGGGGCGGCGACGTGGGGTCTGCGCATGATGGGAGATAGGCGGCTAGAAGAGGAGGAGAATGTGACCCTATCCCGCATGCGTGCGGGATCGACGGCCCAATCACAGATTTCTCATCCCCAAATTGTACCACCTCGTTTATATTACATTTTGTCCATACAAATTGTAAAAGCGTATTATGACATGAGAAGAAATCGTATTGTGACGGTGAACCCGACAAAGTCAATCCGTGCTTTATTATTAGGGAGAGATGTAATTCTTCTATGTTCAAATAATATCATGCATATGAAGCATAAACGGAATCGAAGCACACGATGGAAGCAACGAGAATAAGAAGATACAATACAATGTTTTTTGTTACACAAATCATGCTTTCGACAATTGTGCATCACGCTTTCTACACAGCTGGCTGCAATTTTTGTTATACACTATGCTTCCAACATTTGTGTATTGTGCTTCAAGTGCTCAAATCGAATGGCCTCAACGTCCAGTTCTAACAAAAAACAACCTACAAAAATTGATATTTAGGAACGTAAAACAGATCTTGAGAGCAGTTAATTAGGACAGATTTTTAGGAAGCAGTTAATAAGGAAAATGGCAATTTTAGTGGAGGACTTTATTATCCCCTAATTAGGTGGAAACTCCCACGTAGTGGGCCATTCTAATCCAACGGCTCAACACTCTCCTATTCAATGGTTATGGACTGGTCTACTAGATGCCAATTAGCGGTAGTCTGATGGCTAGTGGTTCCCAGTTAAATTACTCAAACATGGTGATGGAGTACATAGTGATGAGGATTGATTTACAAGCTAACACAAAGTTGGGGATGGAGGGAGGCATGACGGTGATGATGAAGAGGGCGCCGGGTCTCCGGCCGGTGTCAGCGTGGAGGCGCCTCCTCTCTTCCTTCTTCCTTGGCTTGCTCCTTCTCTCTATGGTGGAGTTGCTGCAATGGAGGTCTGGTGGGTGTAGATGAGACTTGTGGTGGATGAAGATGGAATGAGATGACGAATAGGTTTGGAGGTCTTCATATAGGAGGCATCCTCGGGTGTTCTCCATTGATCTAGTCTCCTCCCTTTCATACAAGGGCTCAAGGGAGCCATCCACGTCCAATCACTACAAAAAAATACACTTCCGTGATGATACGTGCTTGTCACAGTAGGTCACGTTTTCTGTCATGCATGTACATCCATGACAATTTTATGACAGAATCAAGATAGTTATACCTGTGATGTCGTAGAAGTGTTCCATGACATTACCAAAATTATCATCACGGAAGTGTCCACTTCCATGACGATAAATTGCACGTCACAGAAGTGCTTTCGTCAAGCGTGACCGACACGTGGCATCCACTATAACAAAATGTCGTTAAGCTATCGGGTCCGGTTTTGTATCCGATAACCCGTTAACAGCCCCGACCAATGGGGATTTTCCACATGTAAAATCATCATTGGCTGGAGGAAATACGTGTCGGCTCACCGTTGAGACAGATGTCATCCACTCATTGGACCCAAAGAACCTATGATACGTCGACACGTGGCACGGCCCAATAGAGGCCCATTCCTGTGAAAAGGCCGGCCCATTTGACTTGGTCAAAAGGTGGCGGGCCGGCCCGAGGCAAGCCTGTTAACGGCCTGTTCGCATATAGCCCATTTACAGTCCGCTAACCCAGGGCCCATTTACGGCCTATCTGAATTAGGCCGAGTAGCGTCATCTGGGCCGTCCAATATAATTCCAACCCGTTTTAACTTCCGGCCCATGTATGGCCCATGACGTATTTCGGCCCATATGAGTCCCTTTGTAACTCTTGGCCCATTAATGGCCCGTGGTGAAACCGGTCCGTAATGAACAATGTATCGCTTTATACCCATTAGCGGCCCATTATTCCATTGGGTCGTTTCCAACCCATGTTACCTTTCGGCCTTCTAAGGGCCCATTTATTTTTGGGCTCATTTCCAGCATTCGGTTACTTACGGCCCGTTACTGGCCTTTTCTGCTTGTGGGCCAAATTCAGCCCGTGCATACAGTCAGCCCGTTTGTGGCCCGTTAATCTGTTGGGCCATTTTCATAGCATCATCAAATACGGCCTATTAATGACCCGTTATGGTCAGCCCATAAAACGTACGATTTCCACTCTAGCCTGTTTATGGCCCCTTATATGGCCCATAGATGAGATGGCCCGTAGAAGGCCCATGGATCCTACGGGACGTAGAAGGCCCATTGACCCGACGGCCCATAGAAGGCCCATTGATCTGACGGCCCATAGAAGGCCCACGGATCCGACAGCCCATAGAAGGCCCACGGATCCGACAGCCCATAGAAGGCCATGGATCGTCCGTCCCGTAGATGGCCCATGGATCGTACGGCCTGTGGACGGCCATGGTCACTACAACGTTTGGGCGAGTTGGCCCTCGTTTGAACGATATAGCATATTCAAAGAATTATCCTACTCTATACTATCACCTCTAAAAACATACACTATACAATAAAGAGACTAAGGAATAGAAACGTAGAATAATCCGACACCATACAATAAAGAAATTACAACCGATTATACCCACTGGGCATTATGGTTTGGCACCAATGATAATAAAGCATACACAAACAACAAATTACATACACTGGGCAAATACAACTCATACATCATGGATGCGCATCAACATAACTTACCATTTGAACTATAATCTCTTCAGAAAATAGGATTGGCCGGATTTAGATAGCACAAATTTCAGTCTGCAAAATCTCCAATTCCTTCGTTGTTAACTCAATGTCTTGTTTCATTTTTTTGACTCCTGCATCTAATACCTGCATGTCCAGTCTCAACTTGTTGATTGTACGTTCAGAATCATGTACACGTTGTCTTGCCACCTCTAGTTGATGCTCGAGAACATCAACACATTCTAATTCCAATCCATAATCATTCGGTAACGGCCATGTCGCACTGCTCGCAGATTTTTGTGTTGATGTCACTTCATCCTGAAATGCTTCTATAAGTACACATGACTAGGGAAAAAATATAGTTACAACAGTGAAGCGAGCAAGACAAACTATTTTATACATGGCAAAACAGGACTAACAATAATGTTAGATGTCATGAAGCATAAGCAGGTGATATTTTAAAAATTATAAAAAAGGTAGTCTATGCAGCCTGCATACAGAAATCTCTCTTAGCTCACCAGAGGAGCATGATGTTGGGGCCCAATCTAAAACACAGACAAGTTACAAATTTAGACAACACGTTGCATAGAAGTAAGCAAGCAGTTGGCCATTCTGTAGCTCAATTAAAGTCTTAGGGAGCATAATGAACAACAGAGGATTTCATACAAACATACTACAACAAGCAAAACTATGCAATCATTAGCCTAGTATAAACTAGATTGTGAGGCTCATTCAATAATAGTTGGTTAATAGACTTCAAAGCTTCAGGCACACTTCGGGACAGTAATTAAACGGTAAGGCTTTTAATTATGTCAACTAATAGTTATACAAGTACCCAACATCAGGCATCATTCTTTTGGCATCTCATTAACTGAGGACAAATAAAGCAATTGAAAAAGAGCAAATTAACTGTGCCTGAAACAAACAAGGAATTGAACTGTTGCGTTAGATACAATGACTTACCTTAACAGGTTGAAGAGGCTCAGTGTAGCTCCTACTTCTCTTGCAAGGCTCCTTCCTAACATCTTGTACTTGGAAATCCTCTATCTTATCTTCATTGCACCCCCTCTGCAAGGTGACACAAACTAGTTACTAATCTACTTGGAAGATAAATATGCATACTTTCCAGTCTATAAACACAAAAGGATGAGATTATAACAAAACAACACCACTGTTAGTGTCAAAACCGGCGGATCTCAAGTAGGGGGTCCCGAACGGTGCGTCTAGGCGGATGGTAACAGGAGACAAGGGACACGATGTTTTTACCCTAGTTTGGGTCCTCTCGATGGAGGTAAAACCCTACTCCTGCTTGATTAATATTGATGATATGGGTAGTGCAAGAGTAGATCTACCACGAGATCAAGGAGGCTAAACCCTAAAAGCTAGCCTATGGTATGATTGTCGTTCGTCCTACGGACTAAAACCCTCCGGTTTATATAGACACTGGAGAGGGCTAGGGTTACACAGAGTCGGTTACAATGGTAGGAGATCTACATATCCGTATCTCCAAGCTTGCCTTCCACGCCAAGGAAAGTACCTTCCGGACACGGGAGGAAGTCTTCAATCTTGTATCTTCATAGTCCAGGAGTCCGACCAAAGGTATAGTCCGGCTATCCGGACACCCCCTAATCCAGGACTCCCTCAGTAGCCCCTGAACCAGGATTCAATGACGACGAGTCTGGCGTGCAGATTGTCTTCAGCATTGCAAGGCGGGTTCCTCCTCCAAGTACTTCATAGAAGATTTTGAACACAAAGGTAGTGTCCGGCTCTGCAAAATAAGTTTCCACATATGGCCATAGAGAGAGTAATATTTACACAAATCTAATCTGCTGACGTATTCCGTAGCGTGACATCACACCACGGCCAAGTCTTTATTCGAATCGTTTTACTGTCCCACCTCAGTGCATTTAGCGAGGCGGTTTCCTTGGCACGTCTTGTCAAAGCAGAGATCGTGTCCCCTTATTCCGGAATTCTCATCAATACGGGCGTGGGTAACCCAACCGTACCCATTGGTATGTTTTCTCGATCAAAGGCGAGTCCCAAACGGTCACGGGGAGGGCCCTTGGTATTCAACCTCTTATAAAGAGACCAAGGCCTTACTCCTTTCTTTAAATCTCAAATGAGTTCGCCCTTTGCCTCGAGTTCCAACAGCTCCAGATTTCAGGCACTTCGGAACTTCGACAATGTCCAGTTCCGACCTTTGAGGCTGATGGATGCCCTCCTCCGTCACAGAGGAGCACGTGCTGAAGTTGATAGAGGCCAGGTTCTTGACCGGTGAAATCTGGCATAGGCTGCCTGCTCAAGGGTAGGTCATTCCCACTCCCAAGCCTGGTGAGAGTGTGGTGTTCATGTCTCACTTCCTTCGGGGGCTAGGCTTCCCGATGGATCCCTTCGTGAGGGGGCTCATGTTTTATTATGGGCTGGAATTTCATGACTTAGCTCCGGAGTCCATCCTCCATATTTCCTCATTCATCGTCGTGTGTGAAGCCTTCCTCCGTATTACTCCTCACTTCGGACTATGGCTCAAGACCTTCAAAGTAGAGCCGAAGATGATCGAGGGACGGCATGCGGAGTGCGAAGGTGCTTTTATAAGCAAGAATGCTGGTGCTCCATGGCCCGAGGGCTCTTTTCAAGAGGAGTCCAGCTTATGGCAACAAGAGTGGTTTTACATCACCGTTCCCAGGGGCACCAAGTGGGTGGCACCACCTGCCTTTCGCTCGGGTTCCCCACCATAGCTAGTGTCATGGGTTAATAAAGGACTGGACTGGGGGCCATCCAAGGACGTGCCCTTGTTGCAGGGCCGCATTCGAGATCTCTTAGAAAGAGACATTAGCCTGGTCATGGTGACGCAGGTCATGTTGATCCGCCGAGCCTTGTCCGGCAAACGTCGCCCCCTTCGCCTATGGGAGTTCAATCCGGAGGGACCACGAGCTCTCCAACATTTCATGGGCGCAACGCCCGTGGAGATGTACAAATTGTTCTTCGGATCACAAGCAATGTGTCCGGACTTGACCGAGGACATAGGCCTGAGCTGCAATCGCCCGGATACTCAAGTAAGTAGCCTTGTGCCCGGACTCGCTATCCGTATATTTATCATAAAATTGCCCCTAAAAGAGCTGTCCTTTAAACAGGAGTGGATAGCGAAAGCAAAGCTAATCAGGTGTCCGGCCCCCTCCCCGAGACCATGCCGGATACCATGCTAGTTAGGATGTTGGAGGTTGTGCCTTCGGAGGAAAGCGAGGGAGGGGACAAGGAAGCTACAGCCTCCTCAAAGAAGGTTGTACGAAAGGGAGGAATCGAAAATTCCTCTCCTCAGGGGAAGAAGAGGACCGCCTCTGACAACCCGGAGACCATGGCCTCAAAGCGGGGGAAGAAATCTTCATCAGAGGATCCTGCGCCGGGGGATACTTTGGCCGTATTATGCCCTCAAGGGGATCATCCCTCGACCGAGCCGTAAGTAGAGAGGAGTTTTTCTTTTTAAGAAATGAGAGAAATCCTTGCGTTATATCTGAGAAGAGTAATCGAAAATTTACCTTGTAGCTCGGACCTTAGCCCTTCTCAACAGAGCTCGTCTTCGGGGGATCTTCTTCTGGTGAAGATGGAGAGCAGAATGCCTCCCCCTGCCGTACTACCTTGCGAGGCGGGCGACCCTGAGGTATCATCGCGGAGGGTTTCTACGAATCCGGTAGGGCCAGAAGGTAGTCATATGGCCCCCCAAAGCCCTCCGCGTACGGCCTTCGAAAAGGGCCATCGGACGAGTCCGGCACCGTCTAGTGCACGGTTGGAGGAGCTGAAGGATCTGCTAGGGCGAGCATCTATCTCAGAGGAGCACCGTGCATTGATGGGTACGGTGATTGAGAGGATTTCATCCGCGGAGAGCGGATTGCACGAGGCCGTCCGGAGTTTACTGATAGGTTTTGAGGTACGCGAAATAATGTACCCTTTTTGGACAGTTGCGCATAAGTAAGATGCACCCCTGTGTAGATAGTAGCCCCTGAGACTCTATGCGTTGTCAAAAGTGACGGTGCGTAGAGGATCATAATCCCAGGTCTAATATGTCGCCTTCATACATAGGTGGCGAAGTGTCGGGTGGCCAGCCGGACTGATGAATTTGCCGAGCTAAAGCGGCAACTTGACGTGGCAGATGCCGACATCGCGCTTGTCAACAAGCGGCTTGACGAGGCACAAGGTATGTAATTACTCTAGCGGCACATGGTAAGAGGAGCTTTATGCTAGTATCTTACAATGTGTGCGCTTGATGCAGATGGTGCTGCTGCCATGGAGAATCTTTGGGCAGAACTTGCCTGAGCCAAGGAGCAAGCCAGGAAAAGTGATGCGGTTGCCGGAAAGGTAATTGAAGAGCTGAAAGCCAAACAGGCTGCTCATTACCGAAGCAAGAAGGAAATGGCTGAGATGGCTGTGAAGCTGAAGAGCGCTGCTGACCGTTGCAAGCTTCTTGAAAAAGAAGATCAGGCGGAACAGACAGACCTGGAGAAGGCTGTTGCCGATGCCACGGATGCTCGCTCTGCGATGAGAGCTATGAAGGAGGAGCTGCGTCAGGCCGGAGAGATCGCGGCTGGAAATCCCTTTATGCTGCGGAGGAAGTTCTGTGATCCTAAAATGCTGCATTAGACTGGATGTGGAGTACGGCGGACACCTATCTGGATTTGGTAGCGAGTGCCGCAGATGCGACCGAACACTTCCGAGATCAAGAAGATCGCGAAGTGGAAAAGCTCTTTTGGTCGCAGTTCCACAATCCGGAGCGTCCACTGTCATTAGCCGATCGTTTGTCCGAATGGGCCGAGCTAAATAGGTTGTCCGGACTCACCATAAAGTATGTCATGAGTCATCTGTGGCCAGAGAGGCCAGAGCCGAAAAGTTATTTCAACTTGGTGCAGCAGTTCCTTGGTGCGGCGCCGCATATCAATGCGATGAAGAGGTCAGCGTGCATAGAGGGTGCGCGGATGGCTCTTGCCCGTGTCAAGACATACTGGGCGGAAATGGAGGCCACCACTGTTGCATCCCCAGACTCGGATGGAAGCCGAGTACCTGCCGAGCACTATTTTCAGGAAGTTCTGCAAGGCGCTCGTTTAATAGAGACGCAGTGCTCGAAGGATACTATATTCGAATAGCATATATTATTGTAAAACAATATTTTGATAAATTGTAGAAGCTTTTTATACTTGTGCCTGCAAGTATTATAATACCTCCTGTGCGGCCGTTTAACATATATGTATATATAATCTGAAAGATGGCAGTCGTCGGCTTCAGCCCCCACGCACATAATGCGGGGGTGTTCGCAGAAGGCGCATTTTCACACTTGATCCAACGTCTTGGTCCTACAAAGGAGGTGATAGCGCAGCGAACTAGGCAATCGGACTATGATGCTTTATCACTTTCACTTAGCCATAGGAGTTTGACAGTGAGGCTACTTATATAGCCCCTGGTGGCGCCTGCGCTCGCCCGAACTTGGGGCGCATATGTGCCTGGCCGGGAAGCGTCCCTTCGTTAATGCGGAGGAATCTGAAAGATTTCGGTAAGTCATCGAGTGGTTGACCAGCCTCATGCTATATCATGACAGTCAGTTATCGGCTTTCTCTACTGAGGTGCTCGCCTGGCCAAACCGGGGCACAATCGCAATAGTTCTCCTGTTGCCGCCTTAGCCGATAGAGCGGAACGTAAGGTAGCAAAACACAGGAGCCGGGCAAACCCAACATTTGACCAAAGACATGATTCGGAGCTGATGCATATAAGGCCAAACTCGCGACACCGAACACTCCCTAAGGTATTCGGTCTTTATGAGGGTGGGCGGGATAACGCCCTTAGTAATAAGCCCCTAGTGTCCAGGTACGCGCAAAACTCTGACGTGGCCACATGCCAAAACGCCAGCCTCCTCCTTGGTTATACCAAGAAACCAGGGGATGTGTATCAACAAGAGACAGTAAAAAAGGTTTACGCAGGGTCTTAATCGGAAAAGAATCCTTGGAACGGGTCCCTGCTGCACGTCTGCGCCTGTGTCTCCGTTGTGCCGTCTACTAGACGGGCATAGCACGGTGTTCATCTGTAAAAGAGAGGAACTTAGTTGAAGAAAGATCATGCCGAACATGAGTTATATTAAATAAACAAAGTATAAATCGAAATGGGTAAAATTGAGCTTTGTTGTCTCTTGTTTTATATGCGCGGAGCCCCTAGTACAGGGGTATATGGCTATTAAGCCTTTATCAATTGTATGTTTATGCCGGACTCGTCTAGCCGTGTCCGTGGTCTTGACGACCTGTTTAGGTGCTTTGGCTAGTGAAGCCGCTTTATTGTGGGGTTGTCAAGGCAGCCGCACTGTCTTCCGCGCGGGAGGAACACTCAATGTGTTCCCTTTAATGAGATGATGCCTCGTGGACCGGGCATCTTAAGCGTAAGAGATGTATAATGCGGTATTGCGTCAAAACGGGCAAAAGCTTCGCGTCCCATCAGTGCTTGATAGCTACTTGAGAATGGGGCGATGTGGAAAGTTAGCTGTTCGCGGCGGAAGTTATCGGGGGAGCCGAACATAACTTCTAGCCGGAGAGAACCCATGCAACGGGCATCCGGGCCTGGCGTTACCCCTTGAAAGGAGGTTTTGCTATGGCGAATTTTTGTTGGGTCTACCCCCATGTTGCGGATTGTGTCCTGGTATAACAGGTTTAGACCACTGCTGCCGTCCATCAGGACATTTGTAAAGTGGAGTCCGCCGATTATTGGATCTAATACCAAGGCAGTCCAGCCTGCGTTCCGGATACTTCTAGAGTAATCCTGATGGTCGAAGGTGATCGGTTTTAACAACCATTGGCAAGACTCCTTTGGGATAGGCCGTATGGCGCGTTTCTCTGTTGGCGCCATTCTGTTCGTCACGTGAAGTAAGTTTACTGTTTTGACTTCTTGTGGGAAATCCTTTTGTTTCCTGGTGCTCTGCTTGTGGGGTTCGTCGTCGTCCTCACTTGGTGTGTCGAGCCCCTTGTGTTCGGCGCTGAGTTTTCCGGATTGCTTGAAAACCCAACAATCTCTATGGGTATGGTTCGCAGGCTTCCCGGGAGTACTGTGTATTTGACATATCTTGTCCAAGATTTTGTTTAAGTTGGATAGCTTGTCCCTGTTATCCTTGAGGTGCGGCTTTCTCTGATTCTGCCGCGAGCTTTTGAATCCGACGTTGACCGCCGTGCTCTTTGGGCCGTTTCTCTTATTCCGGCGCTAGTCCTTGCTGCGTCGGGGTTTTCTGTTTCCATCCCTAACTTCGGATGTACTTGGGTCGCTGGTGCTACATCTTGCCAACCAGCTGTCCTCTCCCGCGCAAAAGCGGGTCATGAGGCTTGTTAATGCAGCCATTGTTCTTGGCTTTTCTTGGCCGAGGTATCTGGCGAGCCATTCGTCTCGAACATTATGCTTAAAAGCTGCTAGGGCTTCAGCGTCTGGACAGTCGACTATCTGATTCTTTTTAGTAAGGAATCTATTCCAGAATTTCTGGGCTGACTCTCCGGGCTGTTGAGTTATGTGACTGAGATCGTCTGCATCCGGAGGGAGGACATAGGTCCCTTGAAAATTTGCCCGGAAAGCATCCTCAAACTCTTCCCAACTTCCAGTGGTGTTTTCGAGAAGGCTTTTGAGCCAATGCCGGGCTGACCCTTGAATCTTGAGGGGTAAGTATTTTATGGCGTGGAGGTCATCTCCTCTGGCCATGTGTATGTGGAGGATATAATCCTCGATCCAGACCCCAGGGTCTGTTGTTCCGTCGTACGCCTCTATGTTTACGGGCTTGAATCCCGCTGGAAATTCATGGTCCAGCACCTCATCGGTGAAACATAGGGGGTGTGCGGCACCCCTGTATTTGGGTGTGCCGTGATGTTCGGATAGTTGTTGTGTTGCATTGCTTACTAGAGCTTGCTTTCTTGGCCAGTAGATAGATCTGGCTGGGCCATCTTTTTGATGCGGATCCTTTGGTGGATCACGTGCCGGCTTGTGTGCCGCGGCGCTTGCCGCTCCATGCTGGCCATGCAGTCGTCTATCTGACCGGGTGGCTTTCCTATTTTTTGACTGCGGGGGCTCTAAGGTCTCCTCGTCAAATTCAGGCAGTAACTTTCGCTTTGGATAGCTTTTTGTGCAGCGACTGCCGCCATATTTGTCTGCAGTGTTGCGTACTTTGCTCCATCTGATTCTGAGTGCATCTTCCGCACTTTTGAGCTTCCACTTCTGCTTTTTCAGGCTACGCGCAGTGGCGACGAGCCTTTTGTGGCGGTTCTTTTGCTCCATGAGCCTATTCGGCGTAAGGTCGTCCGGACTGTTGTTTTCGCTGGGGACGGGGTGTTCGGTTTGTTTATCCAAGTTGCCCTGTTCAGATGGTTGCTCGAAGGCATGTTCGTCGTCCGCCGGCTCATCCTGCTCTATGCCTGGGTCTGTTTGGCTGCTGTCTCTGTCGAGGCGAGGCTTGGAGCGGCGCTTACATCGCCGCTTTGATTGCTTTTCAGGTGAACGATCCCTTGTTGCATCCCTGTGTTCGTCGTTGTCACTTCCTTTGGGTGTGTCCACCATGTATACATCATGAGATGATGTGGTTGTCCAGTGCCTTATAGGCGCTGGTTCATGTTCATCTCCTACATCGTCGTCCATACCGTCGATGTCTTCAGAGTCGAAGTCGAGCACGTCATTTAAATTATCGACAGTGGCTACGAAGTGGGTGGTGGGTGGGCATCGAATTTCTTCGTCGTCCACATCCCAATCCTGCCGATCATAGTCCGGCCAGGACTCTCCTGACAAAGAGAGAGACCTGAGTGAATTCAGAATGTCGCCGAAGGGAGAGTGCTGAAAGATGTCTGCGGCAGTGAACTCCATGATCGGTGCCCAATCGGATTCGATCGGTAGGGGCGCGGAGGGCTCGGAGTCCAGAGAGGAGTCCGGCATCTTGGAGTCACGGGCTTCGCAGAGGACAAGGCTGGTGTTCGGCTAGATCGCCGTAGAGATTGCAGCCCTCGAGGCGGTGTCTAACCACCCATCCTCGATTGGTGTGGTCGGCTCCGAGCCAAGGGTCGGAGCAGACACAGGTGCAGCCTCCATGGCACTGTTCGGCGGCAGAGGTAGATCATGCCCACCGGGACAGTGCGGCGTGCTCGGCTGCGGCTCAGATCTGTCGAAGATCATGTCTCCACGGTCGTCCGCTGTGTAGTTTAAACTTCCAAATCTGACCTGACGGCCAGGAGCGTAGCATTTGATCTGCTCTAGATGGCCAAGCGAATTGGCCCGCAGTGCAAAGCCGCCAAATACGAAGATCTGTCCAGGGAGAAAAGTCTCACCCTAGATCGCATCGTCGTTGATGATCGGAGGAGCCATCGGGCCTAAAAGTGACGACACAGAGGAACTCTCAATGAAAGCACCAATGTCGGTGTCAAAACCACCGGATCTCGGGTAGGGGGTCCCGAACTGTGCGTCTAGGTCGATGGTAACAGGAGACAAGGGACACGATGTTTTTACCCAGGTTCGGGCCCTCTCGATGGAGGTAAAACCCTACTCCTGCTTGATTAATATTGATGATATGGGTAGTACAAGAGTAGATCTACCACGAGATCAAGGAGGCTAAACCATAAAAGCTAGCCTATGGTATGATTGCCGTTCGTCCTACGGACTAAAACCCTCCGGTTTATATAGACACGGGAGAGGGCTAGGGTTACACAGAGTTGGTTACAATGGTAGGAGATCTACATATCCGTATCGCCAAGCTTGCCTTCCACGCCAAGGAAAGTCCCTTCCGGACATGGGACGAAGTCTTCAATCTTGTATCTTCATAGTCCAGGAGTCCGGCCGAAGGTAGTCCGGCTATCCGGACACCCCCTAATCCAGGACTCCCTCAACCACGTAATGAAACATCCTGCATCTCTTGCACTTGCACACAATGAAATGAGCATTTACTATGTCCGCACTATGTAAAAACTAGGCATACCTTCGAACTGGATCTCCAGGTACTCTTGGAGAGCCTACTTTAGTGTACAGCCAAACCTTTATGTGACCTATGAATTAGAAAAGGCCCTACTACAACAGCCCTTAGTGTTTATATCGTTAACAAGCTTTGTTAGAGTGTTAGGTCAAGAACAACATGTAATCAAAGCAAACAGTCCTAGTATGGCTGGCTGATGCAAACAAGCAATTGAATAGATGTATGAGCAAATCTTACATATCAAGAAAAGAAGCAAAGAAGGAGGATTAAAGACCATCACTTCACTGACCAGATTTAAGGGGCATTTAAAAACATCATGTGCAACGTACGAACTAACATAAACATTGCATATTCCAGATTCTACAATGGAATGCACATGTATTAGGTTATGCCTTGTATGATGATGCCTAAATGTACACAATAGCAGGCAGGAGTGATTCATCATTCCACGCACAATTGAATTGCAGGTTAAGGGCCAGTTCTATTCCGCCTTTTCAGGGCTTATTGTCAAAATAAGCCATAAAAGATGTAAAGAAGTCATTTTTGAGTTATGAGCTTGGGCTTAACTAATTTCGCTTTGGGGGGGGGGGTGCTTTGGGTAGAACCTCACTAAAAATTGAAGGGAAGGGGAATAGTGAAATGACTCTGTTGTCTGCCTATATTACATTCAAAATGCAACTGGTGTCGCACCTCACCCTCAAGTAAAAACAAGCACGCAAGCGTTCATTGCCCTGCCCGCTTGCATCTCCTCTCCCCTTTCCCTCTACCTCGATACCCTGCCTGCATCACTAGGGTTCCTCCAGCAAGCCGTCGCCACTGGTCCCATCTGTCCTGATCCTCGATGATGCTCTGTCCAGCTAGGCTACATGGCCGGCGGGTAGGGGAAAATCTCTCTGGCTGCTCCTCCCTCTGGTGCTGCCCCTCATTCTCATGGTCTCCAGCAGCTGTTCCATTGTGGTTCGTCCAACGCACTACTCCGGCAGGCGCTGCACAACTACGGCTGATGCCACACTGTGGCAGAAGGCACCTTATTCCCCCTCCCCACCTCCCAGGACATGGCCTTGAGGTGTTGTTGAAGGATGAGCTCATCCAACAAGGTGAGGATCTCCTCTGATTTTTTGCCAAATTTTCATTCTGATCCACTATATGATGAATTTCTATGAGCTGCTTCTGCTGCTACTATATGATGCATTGGTATGAGCTGCTCCTGCTGCTGCTATATGATGAATTGCTATGAGCTGCTGCTGCTATATGATGAATTGCTATGAGCTGCCGGTGCTATATGATGAGTTGCTATAAGCTGCTCCTGCTGTTGCTGTATGATGAATTGCTATGAGCTGCTCCTGCTGATGCTATATGATGAATTGCTATGAGCTGCTCCTGCTGCTGCTATATGATGAATTGCTTTGAGTTGCTCCTGCTGCTGCTATATGATGAATTGCTATGAGCTGCTCCTGCTGCTGCTATATGATGAATTGCTATGAGCTGCTACTAGTATATGATGAATTGCACACTGCTACTGCTGCATGATGAATTGCTATGAGCTGCTGCTGCTATATGATGCTTTCAGGTGGTGCTGCTATATGATAATAACCAGCCACTTGGACCATCGAATTTCAATAAATAATTCTTCTTCATTTAAATGTGGGTCATGCATTTTTGGTTTAAATTAGGCAATGGGATTTCTATGGAAAACATTGACCAAAGTAGATTGTGCCAAGTAGATGGTATCTTTGTATTTGCATTTTGAGCAAATAGCGAAGGTTTGTTTTCCTATCATATTACTTACTGCACTGGGTTCAATTTGTGATGTTTGCAAGTCAAATTAATTTTCATTGGGCAGCAAAATGAAAAAATATAATGCAATCTAGACTTTCCACTGATCATACCAAACATAAGCTGAAAACGAAATGAAAAGAACTGGTTGGCTTATTACATGGAGCTTATATTCACAGGTGCTTATTTTCTTAGGATAACTCGTAATAACTGTCCCTAAGAAACTTGGCCAATAGAACTGACATACAAATAACATGTCATGATGATTGCAATGGAGGAGTGACGTACCATATCACACTGTATAGGCTCATCACTGGCTCTCCTTTTTTGTGATGTTCCATGAAATTGCCACATACATCTTGTACTTTTCATTGTCTAACCCTATCTGCAAGTTGACACGGCTAATTTTAGACATCTCTACATGATAATACATTGCATATCCCTTGCGCATATTTAAACCACCAATTAATGATTGTGTGCGTAGCATAAACTAGCCATGACTCTGTGTGCTGGACTAGCAGCCACTCTAAGGGAGCCTAATGTAGTGTACTGGAATTCCTACATGCCACCTACGATTTTGTGTAATGTACTGCCTCTATTCCTAAATATATGTCTATGTAGAGATTCTAGTATGGACCACATACAGATGTATATACATGCATTTTTGAGTGTAGATTTACTCATTTTGCTCCGTATGTAGCCTATAGTGGAATCTCTAGAAAGACTTATATTTAGGAACGGAGGTATGAGTTAGTATCATGTATGACATCTACATATCTAATTTAGCAACCAGTAGTAGAAATCATTGTCTGCACAAAGGGATTACTGGTCAAAAATCCTAGCAAAGCACGCTGGAAGGCATAGAACAATACAAGAGAGAGAGAGAGAGACTCTTACAAGATCATAGAAATGCCTCGGTCCAGGATCTTGGTTGGCCAAGCTGTTAGATCCAGAAGAAACATTGTCCTTGTAGTTTTTGCCAGCTGCATAACAGGTAACAGCGACCTGTTAGTATATTTGAAGTACAACGGGCAGGTGATGCTGGACGGGTTTAAAGGTGACAAGTACCTAGGCCGTGGCGGGTGCTTGGCATCTTGCCAGACGGTGGGAATCAGGTTAGACACATCAAGGGTGATGACGCCGCGCTAGCTGTTGGGGTCCGGTAAGGAGATCTAGAACCGTGGAGTAGGGTGTTTTTGGAGCGGCTCCGGTAGGGTGGACTATGGTGTGGGTGAAGCGGATCTGTGGCCGTGCAGGAGGGTGTAGGTGAAGCTGCTCCGGTGGTTGGGTTAAGGATGGTGTCGACGATGTGGATCCGCGGCCGTGGATGGGGCATCAGAAGCTGCTCCGGTAGGTTGGATGAGGGTGCGAGGAAGCGGATCTGAGGCCGTGGACTTGTGAGTTGGCAAAGCGGCCCCGGTAGGGTTGAAAATGGTATAGACGAAGCTACTCCGATGGGGTTGACAATGGTGTCGGCGAAGCGGCTCTGGTAGGGTTGAGGAAGGTGTCGGCGAAGAGGATCAGAGGCCGTCGACGGGGGCGTCGGTGGGGCGGCTCAGGGGGGGTGGACGAAGCGTCTCTGGTGGGGAGTACGAGTGAGCCGCTGCAGATGCGCTGCGGTTGACGAGAGTACCAGCGAAGCAGATCCGGCGCCGTGGACAAGGCCGGCACTGAATGGGCTGTGGTACAGTGGTGGATGAGCAGTCTACTTGTTTCTAGGGGAGGTGGGAGGGTTAGATGCGGCCGTAGAAGCAGATGCGATGAGGTGGACGCCGCTGGCAGTGAATGGGCTCTGGTACGCCGGTGGATGAGCAGTCTAGGGTTTCAAGAGGGGAGGGGAGAAAGGCTGATGAAGTATGGACGGCGTGATGTGAGATGCTCTGGTGCTGTGGAGTTAGTCGTTTTTGCGGGAGGGGGAGAGGAAATGGGGGTGCCGTGTAGTGGGGGGAACCGGAAGTTACCAAAGCAACCCCGACCTATTATGTAGATGAGGGCGGTATTGTAACTGTTCGTTTCTGTGCACCAAGGACAAAAGGGGAATTTGCATGCTAAAGACTAAGGTGGCGGAAATTTTAGAAGGAGGCGGGAGATTTTGCCGCCCGCGGGATCGTTCGTATCCAGTTTCAACTAATTTTGGACCATGCTAGCGGGAAGGTCATGCGAGACTGTGTACATGGGGCACGCGTCAGCAGTTAATAACTGGTGTGAAGTCCACCCAAAAAAAGACAATAACTCAGGATGATGCACCGATAACTTGGACGTTCACACGGGCGTGACCAATCGTACAGGTGTAGTGGCGCATACACAAAAAAGGGATCAAATGCTCGGCCTATGTATTTCTCGTGTAAATAGATAATTTAGTGCAATTGGTTATTTACTTTAAACATAATGCATTGACGTGTTAGTGTAGAGGCGCACAAAAAGAAATGGATATTGTAGTCCTCTACTTAAAAGTATTACCTCATATGATTACATAGCCTCCATTTCATAAATTGCGTACCCATTGAATTCATATATGAATATTACATATATTACTTCATAATAGAATCTTAAATCATCCAAGACTAATGATTTTGAATGCAAGAGTAACAATGGTGCATGTACATGATAGCTACATTGGTTGTTTGAAGAAACATCACTGTAACTTTGGCATGCACAACTCAAAAGGTTTATTTAAATAGAAAAAAATGTGATATGTGAGTGTCCAATCTTTATAGCGTTGAATTGATATTGTACCTTTGGCCATGATACGAAGTAGATGTTGATTTATGTTCAAGCGATGCACGTCGATGATCGCTAGATAGTGATACGTGTATGAATTGTGCAATCTCTCTCACACGCATACATATCTGATTTCCCCGTGGGCATCGGAATCACACACGCGCACTTCGTGTATTTCTTTCCCTCCATCAAGGTTAGAATTCGTCTTTCTACCCCATCCTACAAGTCTCTCACACAGAAACACACACGCTCTCTCTGTCGAACACGCCCACCCCTTTAATTCCGCCCACCCATAGCCACTAATGTCTCAAATTATAATAATGTCTCTCACACATATGCCTAAGGTTAACTCGAGTTCCGGAACCATATGAATACATACAATGGGATTCCAGCAGAGCACCTTTTGTTTTGAGATTTCGCTCTCTCTCTCCCTCTCTCTCTCTCTCACACGCGCGCGCACACACACATTATTTCTTGCTTCATTTTTTCTGGAACTTGCATGCACACAATTTTGTTTATCTTCGTGATGCTTTATGTATGCCTCACACAAATGCTATCTACCTATCCCTGAATATAGCCAGATATGTGTCACACAAACTCCTTCTCCCTACTAGCAAGATGCCCATGCGTTGCACCGAACATCAAAATGCATTTGTATGAGTAGTTTATCTTGTGGGAGAAAACGATGAACGAGGGAATGCCTTATTTGCAAATGCGGAGAGGGGTGTGGGTATCTTTTTGCAAAATTGCCACAGTTTCCTTCCTATCCGTCGGGTATAAATCGGATGGCCTATATTAAAGGATGGCAGGAACACCATCATCACCAACTCTGTTTTTTTATAAGAGTGGGGATATGTAAGTGTCA